>NW_020454761.1:1744792-1776065 GCF_003342845.1 Nothoprocta perdicaria
GGAAGGGGACAGGCTGTTCTCACTGGTGGCCAGCGATAGGACAAGGGGTAATGGCCACAAGCTGGAGCATAAGAAGTTCCGTCTCCAGGTGAGGAGCAACTTCTTTACTGTTAGGGTGACAGAGCCCTGGAACAGGCTGCCCAGGGAGGCTGTGGAGTCTCCTACTCTGGAGGTGTTCAAAACCCGCCTGGATGCCGCCCTGTGCCACATGCTGTAGGTGTGCCTGCTTGAGCAGGAAGGTTGGACTAGATGATCTGTAGAGGTCCCTTCCAACCTTAAATATTCTGTGAATTCTGTGAATCTGTAAAGCATTATGGGGTCTGTAAGTACAGCTGTGATTTTCTAGTTATGTGTATGTGTATAAATACTTTTAAAATATTTATTTTCAATCAGAAAAAGAAAAAAATAGCAATACAAAAAGATTTGGAAACATGGTAAAAATTAAACTGAAATAAGTTTCAAAATAGATTTTTTTAAATGAAGATATGTCATAAGCTGTGGTAAAATGTTTCATATTTTTTCAAAAAAATACCAACTTCCATTGATAAAAATGAGAAGTTATGTTTTGGTAAATTGTGTTTGTTTTTTTTTTTTCTTGTCAGAGATGCAAATTATCATAACCTAAATAAGACTGATTATTAAACAGAATTTAATGAAAAGTTTGGTTTGTTTTGCTTGCATTTTTTTTTGCAAGAGATGTTCTGGTGAAATAATTTACCCAGGTCAACCCAGCACTCCATATTAAAATCATGAATCCTGGTACTACAAGAATGTATATGTCTTTAGTGTATAATATGTGATCAGTCTTATGGATTTCAACAATACTTGCTTCTTATGCTTTTAATGTGTAAAATTCTGAAGGACTTGAAGAGAGTGAAGAAAAGATAAAAAGAAGTTTTTTTATTATGATTTTATTATGCTATATTGTTATTTTCTGTATAAATGAGGCAGTTACAGGGTAATATCATCTAAAATTCTGTTTCGGATGACAGGAACTAAAATATTTTTCCATCTATGTACAATTAATTTTCACAGAATCACAAAATGGTTGAGATTGAAAGGGACTTCCAGGGATCTAGTCTAACTACCCTGC
Source organism: Nothoprocta perdicaria (assembly GCF_003342845.1). Taxonomy (NCBI): domain Eukaryota; kingdom Metazoa; phylum Chordata; class Aves; order Tinamiformes; family Tinamidae; genus Nothoprocta; species Nothoprocta perdicaria. The sequence continues at coordinate 1,745,886 of NW_020454761.1, forward strand.
TCAAGCAAGGTGACCTAGACCACATCACACAAGACCGTGTCCAGATAGATTTTGAGTATCTCCAAGGATAGACTCTACAACCCCTTGTCCCAACGCTTAGTCAACTCTCCATTTTCTGCACATAAAAAACAAAAGCAGTGGCTAATGCAAGCACAAATATCAACATAGGTGGAATGCAGGCCCAAGATGGAAGTCAAAGGATACCTTTTTAGTCAGTTGTGACTAAAGGAAGTGTGGCCCAAGAAAGTGCATTGACAATTTTATCTCATTTCTTAAGCATTTTTCATGTGTCTCAGTTTTTTGTTTAGTGAACATAAATGATTTACAAATGGATGACTATAATTCAGTGATTTTCCTGCTATAGTTGCCATTTTATTAATTTTGGACATAATAGATATTGAAGAGAATGCCACTAAACAGGACACAAATGTCACTTGTGTWGSTACTTTTTTTTTTTCATCACATCTGTGAAATGCACCAGGAAAAGTAAGATGATCCCTGCCACAGATTTCCTGAAAAAGCATTAGGATACACATCCAATAGAGCCCAAAGACACTGCTGGGTAGTGGGGAAGGGAGGAATATGCTCCCTGCACAAAAATCCCTGAGCTGCAGTTGTTGCTTTCACAACTGGAGGAGTAGAGAGAGAACTCCAAAATTTTCTTCCTGTGCCAAGATTGGACAGCCACAAAGTGAGATAAATTTGGTGCCTGACTGAAAAACAAATAAAAAGAATAGAATTTCAACTATTCTTTATAGGATATAAGAGATATAAATGCACTTTTGCACTTTTGGTTGGGTCTGGAGCTCACTGAATATGCTAGTTGTCCTCATTTGTCTGGCTTCACTTTTTATTGCAGGAAGGATCAGTCTCAAATTGGATTCCTTTTAGATGAAATCAAACCAGAAGATGCATTCCTAGATTACAGCTAAAGCAATCATGGAGCTAGAATGGAGACAAGTCAAAGTGAAGTATTCAGAAATGCATATATCATGGACATCATGCACTCAGCACCATTTGGTGATCTCTACAGATATGTCCACAATATTTGCTAATGCACACATGACCAATGAATAATTATCTGGACTTCTCTCATAGTTTGATAACATGAGTTTTTATTTACTTTTCTGCTCTGAAGCTTTTATTCAGAAGTATGGAATATAAGTCCGGAAATATTTCCAGGCATTTTTATATATTGTTTGTAGAATTCTCATCTTTTTTATGGAAATGAGGAAAGACAACATAAGGTTTAAGTCAAAGCCCTGGCTGCAAGGCAGAAGGGACAGATTCCAATTATAGATCTGTAAAATGTTCTAAGTGAGGGACCAACTTGTTTGACACAACTTGAGTTTTTCATCTATAAAAAGAAGATTATAATACTTTTCTTATAAGGATTCTGGGAAGATGAATAAATGAATGTTACACACAGGAAAGCCAATACAAAATCAAAATTTGAATTTTATTTCCTCTTTCCTGGTGTGTATTTAGTCATACTTGAATAGGGAAATTTCTAACTGTAGAGCTATTAGAGGAAATCGGATCATTTGGATGACATGAATTTCAAAGAAAAGAACCATTTCTGTCAGATTACTATGTAGAGAGGATTGTTAAAAGTCCATAGAATAAGTGATGTTTTAGCATTAATAAATATAAGACTAACTATATTTTATAAGAAAATAGTGAGTACTGCTTAGATATTTGACATAATAGATGTGCTACCATCTGGCACTCTAAAAATCAATAACACAGGAATATCTTCGTATATCTTAGCTAGATTGTATACTTGTTCACGTTTTCAGGCACAACTCCTACTGTATCTTATTATCCTGCAGTTTTGGGGTTGTTTGTTACAAGAGGTATTTCCCAGACCTGTGACATAAGGGAGAAGCCCACATGAACGAGCACAAGCAAAAGGCCATTCTTTCCAGCCATCTTCTGTAGGTGAGACAGCAAACAGAGCTTTTGAAGGAGCCGTTCAGCAGGGTTATCATGGTGCTATATCAGAAGTTATATGCTCTGTAGAGCTCAGATCCTGGCTGTTTGAGGCAGATATACTCCTTACAGGTCACGGTGATACACTTCTGGTATCCAAGAAGTGTGCCAAAGTTCTTTATTGAGACCTAGCCCATATCTTCATGGAATCAGAGACTTAAGGATGATTAGCCAGTATTAAAAATCAGCAACTACTACTACAACACTTTTATTTGCTTGTTTGTTTGTTTGTGTTTGTTTGTTTGTTTGTTTGTTTTGGGGGTCTGCTTTTGGTAGAGCATCTGCTCTTTTGAAGAAAAGATGCACCAGTTGCATAATTATACTCGACAAATATTGATTTTCTGATGTCTTCAACATTAAAAATCTCCTAAGAAATTATTTCTGGGTGGATTTTCTTATGTTATTGATGGAATTGAACTGACATTCTTACTGTGATGGATTTGAGCAGTATTCTTATCTGTAAATATATTTCACTATTAGCCATTTTTCTCTCCTTTTATGACTCTGGTTATAGATTTCTATGATTACTTTTTTTTTCTGAGAAAGTGATTGATTGCATTTTATCACGCTACTAATCTGGAAATACATTGTCCTAATACTTCCTATTATGGAGCCTTTTAGATGCCAGTCACTATTGGCATGAAGTCCACAAGCTGTAGCGATGAGTGCTGTAACGTGCTGGAGGCTCTATTGCGCTGTGGGATTTATATCAGAGAACATGTGGTAACAATTCAAGGAAAATGCAGCTCTGGGGAAGTCTAGATATAGAAAAGTGACGCTCTGAATATTAATTAAAGTTTTAAAGTCCTGCATAAATAACAACATTAACAACACTGATATTGGGCAATATTAACTCAAACGYTTCTTACTCTACAGACGAGCACATCTAGCTCTGGAAAAGGTAGGCAAGAGGTATGTCTGACTTTTTGCTCTCTGAAGGATATTAGTACTTTGTTATTTTTCTTGTAAGAGGCTGCTATGTTGTAATTCTGAAGGCTGAATTTCAGCACTACTTGATGTGGAATAATGATGGAGTGATGTGTTMTGTGCTCCCCTTTTCCAGCAGTAGTTACGGAAAAAGGTATCACTGATCCCTAAGATCATTTGGGATTCAGAGGAATTAGGGACTCTAGAAGGTGCTCCAGTACCTGCTTCATTTCCACTAAAGTTCGTACTAACCTAAATATCATTTTTTGTCCAGGTGGATCTTGAAAGTTCCACTCAGAAAGGACCACAACCAACACATAATATGTTTTAATAAAACTGAACAGATACCAAGATGATATARAACAACATAAATCTGTTGTCTTTCCTGATAACTGAATTTGAAGTTCTGACACAAAGATATCTCCTGATTAGAACCTCTGTTTTACAAGAGAGGTAATATTTCGTCTGGTCAGTACTTGTGGCAAACTGCAGCAACCTAGAGATTTTGCTGACTTTGACATACTATCATGTGGATGACTCAATCTGAAAATGTATACTTAGAGAAAACTGCAGTGTTTTATTCTGATAACTGCAATATATCTCAAGTGACACTTTTCACAGGACCACCACTAAAACATGCTTTTGATTTTAAAGAAGTGATGGATTTGCTTTCCTGACAGCATGAATTAATAAAGTTGTCCTGTGTTCTGTTGTGGCTTGCCAAAAGTAAGTTACTTTATTACTGTGGTAAAACAGATAGATTCTTGCAGTAAAATGCATCTGATTTCAGTGCCAAAACTCAGATTTGGAAACCACAGGTCACCATGCTGCTCATATGTTTTGACTGACTCTATTTCTATGACTGGAAAAGAAAGAAAAAGGCCTATTTTATAACAAAAAGTATTTGCATACCAGCACTTTTTTATTGTATTGAAATAACAGGTAGGAAAGGAAAATTGCATTCATTTAAATGTAACTTCAAAGCAATAGTAAAAGTCAGATTTAGGAAAAGGTGAAAAAGCATTTTAGCATTTTTTAAGTTTCTAAAGGCTGTTAAAATGAAGAAAGAACGGCAGCTGCTTATCAGTGAATTCTACAAAGGAATCATTTTTTAAATTGCCCAGTGCATGACAATCAAAAATATCCACTCTTTCACATAGGGAAGTTTTTGATTATGGTTTCACAAAAATAAAAAAGGACATTTTTTATAAGGTCGAAAGTGGAGTTTTCTTTGACTGATAACGTGACATTAATGTTAAAAAAGGAAAAAAAAATGGTCTGACATTTTCTTTGATATTGTGAAATTAATGTTAAAAAAGGAAAAGAATCTAGTCTTACAGTTTCTTTATGTCATGTTGTTGTTGAGGAAAAAGGAGAAAAGTCTCTTGTATCTTGCAAAAGACTTAGATGTATTGTCAAAATTAAAACTTTAGATATGCCAAACACACCTAATATAATCATTTTATAACTATTGTGTAGTTATACACAATGTTGTAGTTATACACAGTGTGTGTATAGACTGTGTAGTTATACACAATTGTGTAATAACAATGTTAAATAATTTCAGGAAGAAATTTTATGACATTACCAGGATATTGGGTCCTAGGTAATGGGTGGACRATTAATAAGAGGTCCATCCCTGTTATTTCTATCCCCCCCAAAAAGTTGGAAATGTTAATGCGTACGTTTCACTAGGTTTCACTCTTCTTTCTATGAACCTGCTGATAGCATACTGTTCCAGCACAGTGTCAGACAGCATTCCTTGCTTGAAATGCTTTTTCTGTAAATTAAGTCAGATATTATTTACCTTTCTGTCTTTTGTGCAATGGCATGCACAGACGGCTGCACTGTTCCATACCCAAAGGCACTTATTTTGAAAGGTCAAAAAGCCTTACTCAAAAGTGACTGTAAATCATATAATAAAGCACTCAGAAATGTAATCTACTGAAAAAAAAAAGAAAAAAAATAGAGAGAGAAGTTATGTGCAATAAATACAACATAGGAAACTACAAAAAGGCACAGGTTTACCCAAGAATCTGTCTGTGGTTAGAATTGCAACCGAGATGCTTCTTTCCTCGCAGCAAATAGTTCTGAAATTTGCAGCAAACTTTAGAAGAATATAGCTGTTCACTTACAGGTTACCCTAGGTCTCAGCATGTACACACAAGTAAGAAGATGTTTTAGACACAAAACTCCCACACACCTTGATTTATCCAGTAGAGCCTTTCTGAGGTAACTCATTCCAGACAACAGAGACACAGGTTGATTCCTTCCTCTTACTGTACAGGTTAATACCAGTGTCTTCCACACAACTGTGAATGTCATTAACTTCTACATCACTTCTACTGTTATTATGTGCATTTCAAGTTTTACTTCTTTGGCCAATATTATAAAAACTCAAGCTACAAGATTTTTCCTTTTAATTTTCAGGAAAATTAAAAGYACAAGAAAATATAATTTATAATCAATGTGTACATATGAATTTTTAAGAAAGATAGCGGTAAATATACATTAGGTTGTCATCAAGGTAGTTTTGTCAATTATTTAAGAGTCTTCAGATAGAACTCCCAACCTTATATTTGACTGTTTTAAAATTGGTAGGTTGAGCGGGTAATTTTTGTTCTGAGAGGAAAGATTTATATTATGTTTATACAGTTTTAGCTTATTACTCTTTCTAATCATGGATCAGGGTGCACTAGTATGATAGGAAACAGATTTGTGAAGGAAAGAAATCTGCATAATAATAAAGGTAGAACGGTATTACAGAAAACCAGATGGTTGTTTGCAGAAATCTTCAATAGCATGGCTGCTTTATTGATTCTTTTGTGAAAGTATCCACAGAACCTCTGAAAGATTTATGTTTCTGTCTCTCTGTTTGTTTCTGGTAAGAAATAAATTATCTCCCAAAATGCTCAGAATCTTTGAAGAGCTAAAAGGCAGRGAAAGACAGAAAGGTTCAGAATTATGTCTGTAAGTACATGCCTACTTACTTCTGATTTCTCTCTTTTTTATTCTTTTAGGACATTCCTACCAGTCAACAAATGAAAATGTAAAGGTGTGGAGTTAGAGTTTTTTTAGCTGCTTAAATAAATACATATATTTTCATGAGTCTGTCCTATTTTTCCTTTTTTTTTGTTCTTATTATTAAATATCACACCACTGTTCTTGTCACCTCAAAGTCTTTAAAAAGCAAATATGCAACAATAGTCCTGGAACAAAAATATAGAACCTTTCCCCTTTTCTCCTGTTAGAATGAGTGTAGGAAGAAGCCTTTATATTTTAGTCTTTTAAGATCTGATTAAGGACGATTTTCATGGATATATAATCCCTATCTCTGTAGATGAGAGGAAAGAAAGAGATAGGAGAATTGTCCTATGTGGTTCTGAATCCAATAGGTGTGCTACCATTTAGARATCCATTTAAAAAGTAGATCCGTTTAAAAAGTAAAGCCAAGACCATCATGATGAAAGTTTTGCCCAGCTGCACCTGTTAATAAAGCAGTTTGTTTAAATGGGTCACCAGTAAGTTCTGAGCCACCTTTTTCAGTGAAGTCATTCATTTCAGATCACTTAGGCAACTGTGCTTTCCATTTGTCAGACATAGAATGGAAAGTCTATACTTGCTTAAGCATCTAGTATAACAGATAATTCAATCTTTTTCTGTAACATTCTGAAAACAAAGACAGTTGTAATAGTGTTAAATTCCAGAACCATTTTGGTTCTTCCTTCACATTGAATATTTACAATTTTTTTTTTCAAAGGATTTCATCTATAGCTATTTCAGTTATTATTATGATCCTAGACAACACATTATGCACTAACATCACCAGGAGTTCAAATTTGTCTTTTGTCAAGGATGATTAAAGATTGAAAAACTGTATTAGTCTGTTGCAGTAAACCATTTAATTTCACTGGCTGCTCTAACTACTAACATTGCACACATTTCTAGTAGTAGAAAAGCTAATTTCAAAAATGAGTGAAAGTTTAGTTTAAGACTCCACACAGTGATTTTTAGAAAATGTTGAACATTCAAATTCTAAAATCAGACCTTTTGGAAGATGGCCTGTAATCAGTCACTTTTAGATCTTGCCCAGAGTCTTTCACTGAGACAAACTTATACGGTCTAATTCAGATCTAGTCCCAAGAGACATCATCCCTCATAGCATAGGCCTGTCCATTTTGGCATGAACTCATTAAAATTCCCTAAATTCATTTTGTAAGTCATGGAAGAAAAGAAAAAAAATATTCATGGAAGAAAAAAAAWWAAAAAWWAAAAAWWAAAAAWWAAAAAAAATAAAAATTTTATGATTAAGACAGACACCACTAACATAAAATTAGAATAATAATCTTCTTCTAGGAAATTAAATAACAAAAGTATAAGACACACATCTCCTACTTTTCTTTGCAGAAATCAATTGTGATTTTATGTCACTACAGCATGAGCACAAGGACATACCCAAGCAGTGCAAGACATGCAGCATTTCATCAAAATGCAGTCACATGCAATTTTTGGCAGGAAGATTTGGATGATGAATCCCTATCGGTAATATTGCTTTAGGATTTAATGTTTTCCTGATTATTTTCTGGGAGAACTCTAATATTCTCAGTCTAATGGAACAAATCCTCACCTGTCAAAATCAAAGAAAAGTCMTTCCTTGCTACATCGGAACAGCATCAGATCTGATGTGTAGTTTCTTTATTGGAAAGTCATCCTTCTGTTTATTTATGTTTCACATCATCTACTGTTCAGAAAAGGTATTCGCACGGTATAACTGTAGATGCTTGAGTTAGGAAGCTGGTTTCCTTTGGGTTACTGATAGCAAGTGAAGACCAAGCTAACATTACTCTCTTGAAGAAATCTCCATTAACTACTGAAGACAGAAGAACTGACTTATCAGGAAGTTAGAAGGCCAATTCTGAATCCTGGAGCTGTAAATATTCACATGCTAAGTATTCTTTCCTTGTTTAAATACTTGACAATCACGACTGCATGATTTAAACTATGGAATAACAATAAATATATGATGCCTATCAAGAAGTTTGTTTTGATGAATTTAGCACCTTGATATGTTTATATGCTTTCAGATAAATACGAATTACTTAGAGTAGAAATATTAGAAATTATTAATAAGCATTTTCAAATTTATTACCATCTTGCTTATTTATTTACATCATATTTACAATTCAAAGATACCTGTTCAAAAAATTTCTCATCTCAATATTCATATGTGTACTAAACACTTCTACTGATATTGCAGTCATTGCTGTGATTTAATCTTAATTTCATTGAATACTTGTGTAAACTTAGTTTCATTGAATACTTGTGACAGAAAATACACCAAGAGAAGAAAAACAACCTATCAACCAACCAAATAAAACAGTGTAACATGACTCAAGTATTCATCAAAAAGGTCATATGGATACTGCCAGAAATATTTTTCAGTATTTGCTCTTCTTTACTGASTACTAGATAATGGCTATTCTTGTTATAAATATGCAGGTTTCCAAGCACTTCTCATCAACTTGAACATTTTCATATGTGCTTTCTGTTCAGATAAATCTCTCATGCTGTGACTCACTGGTTTCTCACCCAGCTGATGTGTTACTCTCTTGTATCCTGGTGTTAGTTTTCTATCACAGAGAGAACAGTAAACTACTTATATATTGTTAGAGACTTTTCACAGCAGTTAACCTTTAATGATTTGACCATTTCCTTATTTTTCCTCTTTTAAAATGCAGAGCAGTTCGCATTTAACAGTATATACTTTGTGTTGTTTTTCTGTTCTCAGAACCATCAGCTCTGCCAAGAATTTCTCAAAGCTATTTTAAATCATAGTGTAATCTCATCCTTCTTTCTGTTATGCACAAAATGCACCTGTCTGTCTAACACGAAACAGAAAAGACATATAGTTGCTAAGAAATTTTAAATATTATTCATATATAATTTTAAAGCAAAATCTGATTAAAAATATAAATACTGATGCAGGTCCTTAACTTCCATTTTACAAGGGCAGTAATCCACAGTTACAGAGGTCACTTTCTTCCAGCATCTTCTAGAACTCACTGATGAAAAGAACTTGGATAGCAGCAAGCTAATTTCCTGTCTCCTTTTCTCCTACTGTTGGTGTGGCCAACAAAATAATTTTTGTATGAAGTACAGGAATTTAAAAGTTTTTATTTTATCTTATGTTAAAATACTTTTTATTCTATGAAAAAAATCTATTACATCTGAACAACACAAAATTATGCTTATAATTGMTGTATTAGAGTAATACAAACTTAGAAGGATCAGAAAGTTAATGCAATCTGTATATTCCATGTATTTTGAGTAAAGGAAGTGGAAATATCTTTTCTATATCCAAGTTTAATAAAATCTGCATCACTAATATATTTTGAAAGTAGAGGGATTGAAAATATTTTCCTCGTACAAATAGGTCACCTCAAATTACAGTTTTAGAACATAACTTTCTGTTGTCATGAGTTAGCTGTCTTCTTAAGGGACTATGAAATAGCAGGACAATTTTCTGAAATTAGGCTGGGAGAAAATGGCTGAATTTCTTCTCTGAATATTTTCCTGTATTGGAACTGTTGAGAAAAGGAAATACACACTGTGATGTATAGCTCTTTTAGTTGTTTGCCAAAGGCTTATACTCTGAATGTTTTAAAAGCAATCACAGAATCACAGAATATTTAAGGTTGGAAGGGACCTCTAGAGACCATCTAGTCCAACCTTCCTGCTCCAGCAGGGACACCCAGAGGACGGGGCATAGGGCGGCATCCAGGAGGGTTTTGAAGACCTCCAGAGAAGGAGACTCCACAGCCTCCCCGGGCAGCCTGTTCCAGGGCTCTGTCACCCTCACAGGAAAGAAGTTCTTCCTCACCTGGAGATGGAATGTGGCAGGGCAGCAGAATAGATGTGGGGAGTGACCCCTTTAAGCTATCTGAGTGGGGCAGATACATGAAACTGACATGGAAGATGCAACATCAACATCCATGTCTCTCGAGACAAATCTTGAGAGGAGTTGGAGCTATTTGGGACATCATGTAGARCACAGCCAGAGGTCAGAGGTGATAAAGAGAAGGAAATATTCCAGGAATTAAAAGGATTTCTGCACAGTTTGTTTCAGCTGAAAGACACTGGAAAACTAATGCCTTYGAAAGCAGGACTAGAGGAAAGCAAAACCAACAACAGCAGCATTTGTTTCAACGTTCTTTGAGTGCTCACTTTAAACACAAAATGCAGACAATTTCAGCTGAAAGCTTTGGCTTATATGAAGTCCCCACAAAAACTTCTAACACAATATGTTTAGAGTATTTGGATGATTCTATACCTGGACTGTTATACCTGTTATTGGTTCAGAAAGTGTAGAGGGATATTTCAAATAATGTTTCAAGGTTCCATAACATTGGAGTCATAATTTGTAGTGTTTCAAAATATTAATAGTGACAGATAATAAGATATAACCAAAGGGCTTATTTAATCTTTTAACTATTACATCATATTTTAAACTTTCAACAATGATAATATATTTGGCAATGAGGAATACTAATGTCACGGAACGAGTGGTGGCGGGGGTGAGTGACAAATGCACTTCACTCGTATGAGAGAAATAATAACAGGATTTATTAATATGGACAATGATTTCACRAGATTCTATGGCAAGGTCACTTATTATTCACTACATGGAGGCACAAGATAATACAAGATTATCTTGGGATACCCTCCCGTTGGGTCACGAGGTTCAGATTGGACCCCCTTGCTTTCCAGGCTCCTTCTGAGAGGAGTCTGGGTGCGGCTGAATCCAATCCTAGTCCCAGACCTGGTCAACGGTTTATGACTGAGGGTACTTATGTTACAAAGTAAAGTTAAAGAAAAAGAGAGAGAGAGAGAGAGAGAGAGAGAGAGCAAGCAAGGAAGAAAGAAAGAAAGAAAGCGCGCTATATTCACTTACCACAAATCTGCGATGGAAAGGAAGATCTCTCGAGGAACCTCGAGGAGTAACCTTGAGAGGCGTCCCTGCCCAAGGGGAGATCCTGGTGTGCAGGCTGCAGCCATGTCAGGAGAGCTCAAAGGGGCTCTCAGGCTGTCCGAGTATTTATGGAATAAGATGATTGGCTTGTAGTCATATTTTTAACTTCAAAGACTTAGGTTAGTGTGTTGGCCTTATCTCCCTGTTTACGACACAGCCTTGAGGACTGTTTTTGTTAAGTCTCAGTGAGAACAGAAATCAGGAYGATGGCGCCTGCCAGAATTAGMTCRGTCGCTGGTGGTCAGCAACAAAACAGGGCTGCATGTAAGGTACAGGCCAGGATGAGCTGGGAAAGGAACGTATCCGTCACAACTAAATTCTCCCACCTATTTCATTTCATTATGTTACAATACTACTTATTTACAATGAGATAGAATATATATACTCTGAAAGAAGAATTTCAGCACATGACAAGGATTAGTAACTTAGTTGATGTTTTAAACARTACAGGCACATACAGACAGGAAGATAGCAAGTCTCACCAGACAATCACAGGCTGGGAGCCTGATTGATCTTTGGTATCTTCTTTCAGCTGGCCAATCAGAGACAATGGCAATATCTTGCCAGTAAGTGACAGTATCTGTTGCTTCCCATCTGAAGAAAATTAGGATGCCTAACTTCTAACTTGAAAATTATAGTATAATATCCCATATTCAAAAGCTTTTTTATTGTGAATAGGTCATCAACTGAAAACAATTCCTATTGTAAATAGACTAAACAGAAATAAGAAAATTAGGCAGAAGGAATTTAGGGGGAAAAAAAATTACCATTATTACCATTCTGGCCTTTTTTTCCACTTTTGTGACTCTATASTTTTGAATGTGATTACTTTTTAATTAATAAATACAAGTATGACAGAGGTTAAGATTGGTATGCTATGAAAAAAAAAAGGGGGGGAATTTTTGTGTAAAGRTTGAAACTTCAGGAACATTAGAGAAAAGATATCCCTCAGTCAAAATTATTTTATTCTTTAATCTTTTTAACAAGATTAGAGCTATTAGAATTTCTCTTCCTATTCATTCTGGTAAACGTAAMGCAGATCTTACCCATCTGTTTTCAGACTCAGCCTCTATTAAAACTCCTTTTCATTATCTTTCATTGTTTATCATTCAAGCATCCTAAATTATTATTTTTATTAGATTTTCCCAAATAAAGAAAAAACAGCTTGTAATCATTTAATTGCAATTAAATTGCGAAATATTTTAACATATAAGAAGGTACCTGAAGATTGAACAAAGGAGATGAACTTTTTGCTCAATATTTTGATTTCAAATTCCAAAGACCTTAGCATGACCCATTGTATTTTTTTACCAGGATTTAACAAACTTCTGTATTCCTTCCATCAATAATTGTTTTCATCCCAAGTTAGAATGAGAAGCTGAAATACTATTTTTGAGAGGAAGGTGGGGGAGGAGTGGACTAGGGTGGGCATAATATTTCCAATTAATGTTGAAAAAACAATGTGAAGGTTGAAAAACCTTTAAAAGAAGTATTTGGATTTTCAAGTCGTACTTCATTTTTGGTTGGTTGAACACATCACTGGAAAATTTGTTTCAGGTCAATTCAACATTAAATTTCATTTGTGACTTATTCCTTGAAGGCAGTTGCATTCAGCTGGCAAACATTTTAACRCAGAGCTTTGTCAAAATGACATATAAATATGTATTTGATATTACACTATTCTGGCACTGCCTCTTTCAAAGGTTGCTTAATCACTGAAACATTCTCATTGCATTTAATGGGTCTTGGATCATGGCGCACCATGAGGAAATGGGAACTGCTGACACTAGCATGTTATATAACTGATTTTCAGTTCTGGTTATTATGATTAATTTTTGATTTACCCTTTAATTAGTCTAATTTCAAAAGAAAAAAACTTCACTCAAAAAAAATCTTTCAAAAACCTATGCATACAAAGATAAGCACAAAATAATTCTACTTTATAAATTTACTTAATATCTTTAAGCAAAACATTATAATTTTATGCTAAATGTATACTGAATAGCTAAATATTGAGAGAGATATAAGAATATAAGAGAAGTCGGATGTACTTACCAATACAATGATTGTTTGGCTATAAGTTCTTACCACTTGCYACTACCTTTCTCAAAGGTAGTCCTTCAAGGAGACTCCTGATGAAGAGATGTACTACAATGAATTTATTTGGCAAATTGCTGTTGACTTTTTGGTTTTAGGAGGTCCTTAATTTCCTCTGCATTTCTAGGGGATCATTGTATTTAACCTAAGAATTTATGTGAAAAATATATATTTCTTTCTTCCTTTAATTCTAAAGGGTCTGAGTASATGGTAGATAGAGATAAAAGTTTATATATTATTTAATTCACACTGAATTTGTAGATGTAGATCCCTGATTCAAAAAATATGCATAGCTGCACAACTTATGTAAGTAATTCTACTGAAGGCAGTAGGCGTACTTGCATATTTAAATTAAATGGAAGTATGTATAAGAACATGCATTAGAAACATTTTTACTGAAATCCTTCACAGAGAAATGTTTTAATAAACTACTTAATGTTAAATGAAGACTGGAAAAATAACACTCTGTATCGGCTTCCTCAAAAACAGTTGAAGCAAGGATCAAGAGCTACCTTTATTCATCCTGAGAAAGTCCTTAATTTATGAGTCATCCTGCTGATTTTAATAAGGCTTCTGATGGAATGTGATGTGAACAGAGGAGGCAGAATTATTAGTAGGTGGTTCAAAGGCAGAGATAGAACCTGCATTCTGCCTTTTGCTGAGGAGCTTCCTTCATAATCATGATTTAAATATTATATCATAGTCAAATCAGACCTACAAGAAAACAGAATTAATTGCTTTTCCTGTAGATCATTTTGAATCATTTAAATTCAATTCAGATCATTTTGGCTTTCAAAAATGCTTTACCTGTTTGTTTAGCTGTTAACATACAGTATCTGTCAACAGACAACTCCATAGATGACAAGAGGTATACATTGGGAAAGGATTCCTAATTTATTTTTTTAAAGATGTTGTCATTTCACAAGTTGCATCACTTAGAAAAGTTAGTTACTATGCTTTCCAATATAAAGCAAGACACAAGAAGGCAAAGTATGCAGCCACACATTCCCTTACACAGCTTGAAAGAGCAAGAGCAAGCTCTGAAATTTCTGGAATTCAGAAAGAGTAATAAATTGTTCAGATTTAATGTAATCCTAGAAGTTCATAATTTTCTGATTCCCTACAAAGGTATGTGTTCTGCCTTTTTTTTTTTTCCCCTTCTTCTTTTTTTTTCTTTTCCTAAACATGTTGGCTATGCAGGACTCTATATATGGAGTCTGTCCCTAAATCAGGCACTACTATCCTGATCTACCATGAATTCTTATTCATCCTGTTTTCGGCCTCTCTTGAGCGAGTCTAAATGTGAGGTCCCTAATAATGAGATTTATGTGGTTGAAATAGCACAAAAAAAAATCTAAAAGGAACAAAACAAAACAAAAGWGTAAACACAAAATCCCACCACAGTTGACAATGAACCTATGAGAAGGAAAATCAAAGAAATAATGATTGAATCATTGTTAAATGAAACAACATTTCACAAAGCCCTCAGTAATGGAAGTTATAAGCATATATGTAGACAAATAATTGATGCTTTTCTTTCCTTTTCMCTTCTTCTGTGTTATTTGTCAGGCATCTCATAGATGACCATAGTCACATCATCTATTGCGCTGGTGGGTTAGAACAAAAACCATCAGGAGATGATTGCATCACATAATTTCATGCATTTCGCTTAGCTGCTTCTCCAGTCACTCTAGGCCCTATTTGTCAATAGTGGGGAGAAAGAAAGGCTCCTTGGAAGGTCAAAGCCCACTGAAAGCTCTGCATCTGGCCTTGGGGAAGTCTCTGTACTTAATGGTCACTTTAGGATTCCAAAGTAACTAGCTTTCTCCTAACAGACTAGTTTCTGTGCCTTGCCTTACATAGCATACATAGTATGAATCTCTCCAGGTGTAGAGAAGCATAGTTTGAAGGCTGAGGAATGCACATTACAGCTTGAGTCTTACGTGAGATAAGCCAAACCTCACAGCAGTTGAAGAGTTACATTGCAGTATAGCCATAAAGGATCTGACCTAGCAAAGTATTTTTATTTCTGCTTCTTAGTCATTATTTAACCTGCTAATTTCATCTTTAACAGCAGAGTTTTTCACTGTGACTACTGCTTTCAATATATATTTCAGGGCTTTGAATTGATTAATATGCTTTAGATTCTCATACACTCACATTTCATACCATTTGACATTATTGAAATTCTCTTTGGTTCAAAAGGCTCCTAAGGAATCTACCAATCAGCATAGCCTGACAACAGAAAAGTTGATAGCAAGATATGTACATTTTGAAAGTAATTCTGCCAGAGAACATTAAAAAAAAGATATGAAAATGCTGCATTTTTTTTATAATCCGATTTAATTGACTTACTCAAAGGTCTTACAATGTACTTCCATAAAAAACAAAAGTATTCATTTAACAAAACTTTTTAGAGAATATTAATATTTATGAAGTTTAAAGTACAGCTGCTCTAGTCACTAGCATCTCCTAGTATTAATAGAACAAATGAGGCCTTGATGCCCTAATGCAATCTCCACAAATCTACCACCAAACTTATTATGAACTGGGAGCAGTTAGATGGGAACGCTATTTTTTTCTTTTCTTTCTTTCTTTCTTTCTTTCTTTCTTTCTTTCTTTCTTTCTTTCTTTCTTTCTTTCTTGGCCACTTAGGCTATTTTATAAATAATGTTCTGAGAAAAAGCTGGCAAAGCCAATGGAAAATGTGATTCAAAGCTCTGATTCTTGAGATTACTAAATCTTCCCACCTTACCAGTTTTGTATTTTTTTAGGCCTCAGAGGAGTTGTGGTAGGGACTCTGTGAAAGCAACTAAATTACAATGTATTTGCCAGGGTCACTTAAAACTGACTCAGTAAGTGAGGAACATAAACAAGAAGCCAGGCAAATTACAGTTGATGGGAAGAGAACAAAAAGGTTGTTGGAAAGATGCCTGTGGTTATCCAGCATGGAATGTGCACATCCTTGTAATTGTGTTTAATTACAGTATTCCTATTGGTGTTCATTTTAGCCCACAGAGTGGAACTGAATTTTGGAAGATATTTGAATATGGAAGGAATGTAGCTGAAATCCAGAACTCTCACTAGTTGCAAAGACAGGATTAGAGCACATAACAAAYAGTTCAAGAGAACCCATTTTGGCCTTCATGCAGCAAAATAACAATGTACATACTTAAGTGTTAATGCTTTCTACCATATGCCTACCTTCCTACAACTAATATCTCACTCAGATCAGGGCAAAAATGCATGTTTAGAATTATGCACTTTTAAATACTTTGTGGGAGGCATGTCAGGCGGATGTATGTACATACTGAATTCTCTGTTTAGCTGTTGCAAGAATGTGGTACACCTTTCATGAAAGAGATAAGAGGTAAAATAAAAAAAAAGAAAAAAAAAAAAACAAGCAAAACAAACCTAAATTCATTGTTTCTGTGATACTTGGTAATACCTGACTTCTAGAACTGTAAGTATAAGTCCTAGATAAAGCAGATTTTAATCCACTTTCCAAATATAACCATTTTCCAAAAGATTTTATATGCAGGAGATGATACTGTTGTTGTACTGAGATGTGAACCATGTAGCAAATAAACTAATTMGTAGAACAAACATATCTTTAAACAGCAGCTATTAATTCTCAGAACTTGAATTTTTGTGTTCCCAACTTGACAGTCCTTTTTGATTTGCAGTCACTGCATCTATAAGTTCTTTCTCATTGCCCATTTCTTTATGTTTTCTCAAATACAATATACTTTTCAGGAAATAGCTTTGATTGTATTCATTGCCAAAACAGATCCCTTTTKTCTTTTTTCATGAATGAAAGAAATCTAAGTAATTTCTGCTAAAAACATTTCCATTATACTTAACCATTSACCTGTTAAGTCACCGTTTTATAAAATGTCTAAACAAACAACACATATCTAATATATTTCGTATCATTTAGCCTAGCAAGTGCTATTTAGATAATACAGATGTTACAGAGTATAGGAGGTATTCACCGATTGTGCAGAAAAGCTGTGTAGAAAGACTATAACCAGATCGTGAGGGAGGAACAATTTATTTTCCCATCAGATTGACTGTGAAATACAACACTGAAGCTGTATGCCAGTATTCGAAAACTTAAYAAGGCTGGAATTGTTGTAGCCTTCCATGCATCCATACTGTGCACCCTGTGCACAATAGCTGGTGTCACACATGCAGATCCCATCAATACTTCCCCAGGGAAATCTTCATGCCATGTGGAGACAGTCAAGCCCTGAGCACCCAAAACTTTAATGTTGTTTACTGTATTAAAAAGGAGTCATGAAAATATGTAGGTTTCAGAGACCTCCTTAGCAGACCTCGGACAGAGAGTCTTTTGCCCTAATGGTAATATCTGATCTATATAGTTCTAGATCATAGAATAGGATGGATCACCCTTTGCATTGATAATTTCTGGAGCCTAGAAACTAGCTTAGGGGCAGTACTGAATATTTTGATGGCCAAAAGTTTGGTGGGACGAATTCCAACTTTTACACTGAATTCCCTCCCTCATACTGAAGTAGTAGATAAATTCATTGGCACCTGTACAGCAAACACTGAATTAAAATAAGCATGTGTGTTTTTTGTGACATGTCTGATACCATATGGCTGTACAATTAAAGAAAAAAAAAAAAAAAAAAAAAAAGCCTGAGAAATCTGTCAGTATAATTTCTTAATTTCTTAATTTCTCCAATTACTTATTGTCACCTGACTTGTGCATTCAGATACCTACAAATCGCCTTGAGGGTGTTGCATGACTTCTAGCCTGCTTCATACAGGCAAAATAATTTAGATTTCTTTGATCTGTAAGACTATTCTTGCATTTTTCCTTTTCAATCATTATAATTAGATTATTTTTTGAATCATTCTGGTAATAAAATTTCAATTCTGTGTAGCTGGAATATTGACTTGAAACCAAAAACTCCCGAACTGAAGCACATAAGCTAATTCTTACTGAATTAACTTCACTAGATATGCTATCACCCTGACAAAACAGTAATATTTTTTTCTCTCTTTCAACATTGTGATGCTTTCATGGAACAAATGATAACAGATCACAAAGCAAGTAATATCCATTTATTTTCTTCTGGTCTTTCTGTTTAGCTATTACTAATAAAAAATTGTTCCAAACTATGCATTGCTAAGCATAATGTATCCAGGAAAATTGCAATGATGGCTTATATATTTTTAAATCATGGAAATGGTAAAAAAAAAAAAAAAAAGAAAAAAGAAATAATTTCACTGGTATTTATGAATCCAATGCATAACAGGCTTAAAATATGAAATATCTCCTCTTTACGTATGAGCACAGAAACTCGCGTGATAAATGTTTATTCAGACAAGAGCATTCCTTGTCTGAACCCAGAGGAACTTCTCAGATGTTATTTTAGTTTACAATGCCTTATAACATTCTCAGTATTCATGTCTGATATTTAGCCTTAATTATAGTTTTATGATGAAATTTTTGAATAAAAATCAACAAAATCAATTTTTTTATCATAGGTTATAGACTTTCTCTCACTCATCCATGTACTTTGCAAGAAAAGTAATAACTTCACAAAACATTATTCTTCATGTCCAGAAAACACTGAAATGTCTATTCAGAAGGCTGTTTTCTTCAAGATTGTCAGGCTTAATGATAACAGTGGTACTTACATATGCTTAAGCATACATAAGTATGCTTAAAGAATGCAAAACACAAGCAATCACCATATTTATTTATTTATTTCCTTAAATCTTTAATAAGCGGTTTTGACTGGTTTTTAAAAACTGTTTTGAGTTCCTAGAACTTATTACCATATCCAGTCARTGGCAAAATCCATTTGGTTCTTAGTATAATTCATGCTAAGATTGTAGAGATGTCTCTATATCTTAAGTGGTTTGTGTATTTTTAAAGCAAGCAAGGTCATCTATGGTTTGAAATCAGAAGCGATCAAAATAAACTAAAAAGAGAATGCAGAGCAGAGGGGGACAATTTTSCTCTATTTGTCTTTCAGTCTTGTATATTTTTATGAGAACTTTTTCCTATTGTAAATTCTTTCCAAACATCCAACACCAAGTAACATGCCTACGCATTTTCAAAAATGGACATTTGGAATACATATGTTCTCCTGTGAAAATAAATTGACAAAAATGTCCAAATGGACATTTGGAATACATATGTTCTCCTGTGAAAATAAATTGAAAGTATCTAGAGATCTATACTGATGAACATATTACTGTAGCCTTTCTTCTCTATGGTTAATTATACATTGAATAATTTTACTACTACTGCTAAGGGGCAAGTCATCCAACTAGCTTTTACCTAACACTGCGTACTGGTTTCATCTGCCATGAKACTCATGAGACTAAGTCCAAGATCTTTTCAAAAATAAATACCATCATGAAAGGTTAATGTGCTGTGAGAATGAGAGCCACAGAAGTTAGAAGGCYGTCTTCACACCACATTCTGAGCTTGGGGAAAAACCTTGGGTTGTTCGTAAGGTCTTTCAACGTGTACTCACTGGAAGCTGTTACAGCCTCCAGGGAATGATATTCAGTCCTTTCCCTGCCGTCCTTATCTTTGCATCCTATCCATTTATTCACTTTTCTGCTCTGTGYAAAACCTTTCTCTTCTCCTTCACAGAGGATGCGGGTTTTGGAGTAGGCCTTAGGCAAAGAGGAAGGTGGCACAGGAAAGAGTTTAGTTGAACTAAACAGCTTCTCTYAGTGCTTCAGACTCTTTGATACTGCCAAGTCCCAGAGAAAATACAATGTCTGTCCTTCCCTTCCCCTCAGCCCGCATGCATGTGAGGACAGTGTGATGAGCAGTAGGACACCTGCTCACTGCCTGCGGCTCTGGCGGTGGCACGGGGCCCTGCTCAGGTGCATTTCTAACTTGCCAGTTAGAAATCACAGGAGCTGCGATTCCAGGGTAGCCAGAGCTAAGTCTTCCATTTCTCCAACCATGCAAACCAAGAGTGTCCATAGAAAACAAATGGAGATGTGTAAGGCCTGAGGAGGGGCCTAGGTTAATCCAGCAGCATAAACAAAGAGGTTTATTTTTGCTCTTGAAGTTGCCTTCCCTGCACCTGCCCTTTCATTTTGTCCTCTGGCTAAGACATTGTCCTTCTCTTTCTAAACTATAATTACCTGTGAGATACCAGCTGCTTTCTTTAGCACTCAGAGGATGCCAAAGTCAGGCTTTTGGGTTCCTTGAGCAGCCTGGAGAGGCATCAGGGAAATTTCAGTTCTCCTTCACAAGTCATTGAATTAACTGGAGTCTCMCTTCGCAGGGCGGAATACAAATTGCCAGTGCACATTTCTTCCTCACTCTTGCTCCTCACTCCTCTCCATATATTGGAAAACTTAAAGATAACATAATCTGAGACATGCAAGAGAAGACAAAAACTTCTTAGGCAAAAAATTTTGGATCCATAAAAGACTCTGTTCTCATAGATCAGGACAGACTAGGGACAACAAGGRATACCTCTGAATCAGAAGTAGTAACATTGTCTAAAATAAACTATATTTCACTTTGTCACTTTTGGTTACCTCAGAACAGATAAATGGAATCTTCTTTTTCATATAAGCTGTTCTGGCAAATATGTCCAGCATCCCTGGACATGGATATCCATGTATCCCTGCATGAGATAAATATTTTTACATTTTATCTGTTGCTRATAACAAATTCATCATCAGAAATAAGTCCATTAAGCTGTCAAAATGTAAGTATTCAAATAGAGTTGTGGGCATGGGGGGTTGTTTTCTGTAAATCTTCTTGTAATTCTCATTTTGAAGGAGCTTTCATTATTAGGTGTGTTCTATCCTTTAGGTTCTCACCACTGAAAGCATTCATTTGTGGTCRTTTTCAGGAAAGTGGTAAATTAAGCTGTTCATCAAAAATAGTTTCAGTGAACTAGAAAGAATGAATCTCACATCAATAACTCAGTGGAAGAGAAAAATAGGGAAAAAATAGATAGATTCCATGAAAAAAGGCATGGGATAATGATAAAAAGCATAGTTATATGTCTCTCAAACATATTCTTGAGAAGAAGAAGAGAGAACATTGGTGGTGAAACAAGCAGAGATATCATGCTCAAACAAAACAAAGCAAAATGAAAAACTGTAATCCTAACTTTGCTACTTAGGAAATGATGCAAAAATTAAAATTAAAAAATGTTATAAAATCAGGGCTGACCCTGCAAACAGCTTTGCCAATAAACATACTGTATTATCAGACACAAATAGTTCTAAGCACTCTGGAGTTCCTCCAGCAAAGCCTTTAATCTTGTGCTTAATTTCAATATGTCTCTTGACAAAAATTCAATTACTCATACTGTCAATATATGCTTAAGTGCTTTAATGGATGAGAACCAGAATACTTTGCATCTCTCAGGACCAAGCCCTGTATACCTACTGCCCTCAGTTTCCCCTCTACTATGGATAATCACTTGTTCCTGAATGGAGTTATGCATAATAATTAGCAGTACACACAGTAGTAACTGTATGATAATCTCCTCAGTTAATGAAACAATACGGAATGTTTATAACTCAACTAATGAAAGCATTGTTAAAATTCACTAAAAAGTTATATAATAACTTATATTTTCATCACTTAAAGTACTACAGAATGTGAATGACTGACAGTCTGTCCATAGCTGAAATTTGGATTGTGATATTTAAAAATACAGACGAGTGTATTGTTGTGATTGTTGGAAGAAGCAGGGGAAAAGCTAGAACAATAGACATATATTTTTTCTTAGAGTCTTTAGAACAGAGTTAAAGTTATATTTCCCTTTTTGTCATATCTCTGCATTACTTCAATTTTCATGATTTTTTCAAGACTACCCTGTCAATGATTTGTGTAACTTTATTTACTAATTATTTTAAGAGGCAGAAAGTTCGAAGCGATTGGTTTGATTGTTTCATATTTTTAACTACTTCTTGGTGACTCTTAGTCAATAGCTACTTTTGCAAACCCTTCTTTATGCTACTTGAAAGATTTCAAAGAAGAATATTTCTTTTTTTTGAATTCTACAAGTTCAAAATTATAGTTGAGCTCAGATAGGTTTCCTTTACAAAATCAAATATCTTAAATCAGAAATGTTTTACTCAGGAATATGTTATTTCCTACTGCTTTCATTGGCTAGTCATTTTTATCTTTATGTCCATATCATATTCTTTTTTAATGTGATTTTTAGGCTAATCACAAGTACAATTATTCTATTTTTGGCTGCTTTTGTTGTCTGTGCCACTAAACATCAAATAGTAATTTGCTGCTTTAAGATACATTTAAAGTTATATTTAAAAATATGTAGATCTTCTTGTTAAATCATGTAATTCTTTTGACTTAAAATCAGCATACAACTTACACATAAGTCTAACTTTAAGATCATGTTAAATAAAAGCCTAGGTATCTAATTCCAAGGTAGCAGAGAACATTTTTGTTCCAGAGTAACAGATACCATCATGTGAATAGACTGAGCTCATATATTTATTTTCTGTGAATTACTTTGAATATCAAAATAAAGAAATAAAGACAATTAAACTAGTGTCTGAAACACCTGTTAGCTTTGAAACAGGTCGTATTTGTTCATCTTGTTTTAAACTGCTGTTAGATTAGTGCTGTTTCTATATGATACAAGATTAGAACCATGGCCAATTCAACAATAAATTAAATGCTTGGTTTCATATTTGAAAAACTGTAAGAATTATGTGTTGAAAGATTGTATTAGCCTACCAAATGTCAGCCTACCAAATGTCAGCAAACTCCTGACAATCCATGCTGACACATATTCTATACTGGATAACCCAGGGATTGAGAGTGGATTAGGTTAAGGGTAAACTTCTGCTGTAGACCCAAGTCTGAATATGCCGTTTCTGTTTTGTGAACAAGATGTCTGCTCAGCAAACTACACACTCACACAAACTACTCACACACTCAGCTCTCAACATGGAAGTATAATCAGTTGAAGAAAACATTTCTTTGGCCAGACGAACCTTTGTTTCTTTCCATAGCTAAAATGCCATTAAGTAACTGAGAATTTCTCTTTCCATCCTTTTTCACTTGTGGTAAAATTTGCCAGTGTTCAAGTGTGCTTCAGAAAAATGACATGCTTCAGATCTATCCTTTTACTTGTGAKCAGTGGGAACATCTTAACTTTTGTACAGCGCCTTAGTGAGGTTTACACCATACTATTATCTATAACACTGCTGTGTGTGATAAACAACTTTGACAAACTGTTTTTAACCTAATTTCTTACATTCATGAAYATAAGCAATTAAATCTTGTCATAAAATTGTGAAGAAATTGCAATTTACAGGAGAATGTTACACTATCAATACTTTTTCAGACAATTCAGACAATTTCTTGCTTGTATAACTTTTCCTAATAGAAACCAGTAGAACATACCAGTTTTTTTTTTTTTTTCAGGAAGTAAGTCATAACTGAATAGCYACTTTGCTACTTTACTAAAAGCTCCTTTAGAAACATTTTTAAAGATGTTGTCCAGTTAAGAACTTCTGATTTTTTTCTAAATGTTTGTAAACTGAACTTGCTTATTATGGMAGAACCAGTTTATGGAAAATTCTACTGTATGTTTGCACTCTTCTAGATTTCCCAGATTGTGTTAAGTTTGTAGCAGAAATATGACTCATAGATATAAGGGAATTTCTAATCCCATAAAGTAAAATATTTATTCTCTGTTAACAAAAGATACTTTTCAGCACCCATCTTAACAGTGCCATACCATGAATTCCCATCCCATCCTTTGTCAGATCCCTTTTTTTCTAGCTCCTAATTGCAGCTTACTGTCCTKCTTACTCTGGTGGTTCAATTATTCATCTGAAAGTTCCCTTTAATGACCTAAGTTAGAAATAGGAAGCACCTTTTAAGTTAGGAAAAGAAACATATTTTAAGCTAGATGTATTTCACTGTTTTTACTGTAGGGCCATGTAAGGAGTTACATTGGCACTGCTGRGTATAATAATGAGTGAGGGGACACTGTGAATGAATAAGTGGCTTAAGCACAAGGGAGTGGCATTCTATTAAAATATCTCTTCATTTGAAGGATTTATAATGTGGAAAAATGTCTTAGAAGATATCGAGCAATCTTAGGCAAAAGAAAGAAAAAAAGAGACAATGAAGTTCAGGCCTACCTAACTGACAGCARTTCTGAGCATGTAAAAAGCAGGGATTTCATATTAACAAAGACACAGTTTTCTAGGTACTTCTACCAATGAAAGCATTACGGTAAAGGTATAATGCTGAAATTAAGCCAAAAGCTAAGTCTATGGGGCYTTATCTTAAAAGTGAATGTATTAACTGTCCAGTTAGAAGAAATGGTTCCAGAAACTGGAACATATATCTGTGCATGTGTGTGTGTGTATAAATATACATATGTGTGTGTGTGTGTGTACTTGTAGGCATATTAAAAGAAAAACAAGTACAAAATCCCAAATATCAGTTCATACAAGCATACCTTTCGTATTTCTTYGGACTACAATGATCCCTTATATTTTCAGGAATCCTCCCTTATATTAGATACGACATACACCTTTTCTTTGGTCCTTTCAGCTCTATTAAATTGTATGCCTATTAAATGATGATAACTTTACAAGGGTCTGCTCCTCACTTACTGATATTCTGATCTTCTGATATTCTCTGTTCTGACTTTTAGTTARTAATTTGACTTTTGTCTTTGGGGCA
Organism: Nothoprocta perdicaria; assembly: GCF_003342845.1. Taxonomy (NCBI): domain Eukaryota; kingdom Metazoa; phylum Chordata; class Aves; order Tinamiformes; family Tinamidae; genus Nothoprocta; species Nothoprocta perdicaria. The sequence goes on from NW_020454761.1 coordinate 1,770,638, forward strand.
CGTAGCTCTCCATTGCAGCATACTTCTTGATGTTTTCAAATGACAGTAGCTAATTAAAAAGAAAAATATTGTTAATATTTTTATCTCAAGCAAACATAAAAACCTGTAGTACGGATCTGGTTTTTGTAGTAATATTATACTTTGCCCCACTGCGTATATTTAGACAAGTTGGTAATGGTAGACTATGCAGCACATAAATAATGGATAAAGAGTGGTTAWCTTTTCTAATTTATCCTACACTCAGAGATCTGTCAAACAGGATTTCATATGCAAATAAGAAGTGCAGAATAAGTACCTGTACATAGCAATCTTTTGACAGAATTGCTCTGAGTTGCAAAAGCTTTCTTCTCCTTTTTATGTTTAGTACACAGAGACAAATTAGAGCCTCTCTTTGACATTTCTGTCTATTTGATATCCATACAAGTGATATAAAACAGATGAAAAGAAAGGGAARCTAGTTTGCTTCCTGTTTACATAATGCCATTTTTGAACAAACTGCCACAAAAGCTTGAAGTTTACATTGCACTCAAGCATCAATTATGCATTATAATACGTATGTGATTCCTTAAATTCTATAGATTATGGAGATGTGGATGTAACTGGGGCTGTGTGTAGAAAAGTTTTTGTGCCTAAAACAACAAATGTAAGGAGATTTTACACTTACTGAGCTATTCAAAGGGGATTCAATAAGATGAATATACAATTGCATATAATGACCAAAAATTTAGTGTGAGTTGGGGTCCCTGAAGAAAGATGGCCTGAATATGTCTATAATGGAATTATGGAAAGTTTGGCTAGAACTGGGCAGTTTCTGCAATCCTCTTTTGCAATCAGTAAAGACTTCATGGGGAGGATTTCTTCYGTTTACATACCTGAACCCTCTGCCAGATGGAGGTGCAATGAAAAACTCCTCTTCAAAACAGTTCTTTTACTCGTTGGTGCTTTCAGATACAGGCATAAACACAGGAGAAATGAACAGGTCATCTGATCTCTCTGCTCATCCCAAGTCTCTGCTGCAAGTCACTGCAGAGAAATCAGATTCCAAACCTATAGGCTCAGGGGAGATTAGAATGGAAAATTTTGGTCGTACTTATTAGAAGGAAAATGATGTCTTGTTGCTGATCCAGAAATAAGAAATAAGAAATAAGAAATAAGAAATAAGAAATAAGAAATAAGAAATAAGAAATAAGAAATAAGAAATAAGATTTAGTCTGAGGCCTTTCTTTAGGAGATATATTATATAAAACAACTAAAATATCCTTCAGGTGACAGTGCTTTAGGCAACAGATTGTTATTTGTCCAAATGAGAGGGGCTTATTCTTTTCTTAAATTTCAACATGCTGAAATTTTGCTGATATAGACAGGACAAAATTAAATGATTTTAAGACAGACTAACGGCACATAATATATTTAATRCAAAATTTATTTTAAATGACAATGCTTGCCATACAGACCAGGCTTCTCTATTGATTAAGTAACTTTGAAGTCACTTAAAATATAGTGTAAAATTTTATTGTTTTTCTTTGAAAACTCTTTATTATTCTTTATTCATAACTTTTTGTTTTTGAAACTCATGCAATTAAAAATTACTGTCCATATTCAGAACAGATAATGTTGCATATATAAAACTCTCTTCTATTTCCTGGCAATATGACTAATTCCTAATTTTACTACTCAGCTTCCCCAATAGTAAAACGTCAAAGCATTAATGACATTTTCCATGCAGGAGTGTAATATACAGAAGCAAATGCTGTCATTAAGCCACGTCAAAATGATCTAATTACCCAAACTGGCATCAAATTATCATTGATTTCAGGAAGCAGGCTCATATTTTAGGGAATTCTATAAAAGTGAAGTCAGTATGAACTTTTTATAAGAGGCATAATGGTCTCCTTCCCTTGCTGTCTGAAAAGGCAGCAATAATGTGTATGAGGCACCATTCCTCAAAACTTTYGTTGTCTCAAGCTATGTGATCCTGTAAACAAACTGACTTGCTTCATTCTTGCTCCATGAATGTCTTCAGCATTCATGGAAACTCCCTTCCCCATCACCCAGCATGAAGGGTTTTTCAGGGTCGATGGAAGGGAACAGGATGAGGTGGATTTTGAACCATGACAGCTATTTTCTTCTGGCAGTGGCTATGTTGGGTATGAATTTTGAGACTGATTGCACAGAAGGATCAGGTTTTAGCAAGATGCCTGTTGCAAGCACAGTGTTCCAAAAGGTCAGGTTATGATCCACCACTTTATTTTCCTGGTCCATAAAATATGTTACTCATAAGTGAAATGCATGTCTTAAGTGTCAGGGCAAAATAATTAGAATTTCTTTTAAATGCTCATTGCATATATATATTTTACAACTTTCGTTCCTCAACAGTCTCATATTACATAATCCATTTCAGGAAACTTAARATGCATTAAGTGCCTTTTTGCTCACTTTGTTTGGTCTCCTGCAATATGATATGGAAAAGAAGTTAATGAACTGTGAAGGGGTTCCCTCTTCAGGAAAAAAAACCACTTAGGCTTCCACTGGGAGCTAATTTTATGATACAGGATAATGATCTGACTACAGTTTAAATACTTACTGTTGAATACACTTTTGTTAGCAGTCCATTTCTGCTGTTAGCTGGAGGGTCTGAAACACTGGCCACATTTTTTCCCCTCAGCTTAATGACATTAAAAAAAAATACAAAATAGGTTAAATGTAGATAGTAAGAGGGGATGGGGGGATTTTTTAATTTCCCTTGAGATATAATTGACTGTTCCTTAAGGTTGTTTGTAGTTTCATCTGCGATTTGGAAGAAGTTCTGCTATTTAATGGCAGTAACTTTAGTCAAGACATGGTTTTGTAAAAATTTATACACAGCAGTATACACTACAGGAGATGAATAAAGAGCTGAAGAAAATTGGCTGTAGTTCAACAGTGAATGGTAAATCCATAATTGAAAATGCTTACAGTCCAGATGGAAAGGTTACTGTGAGAATGTTTCCAAGGTAGTCCCGTTACCTGCATAGTTTCTAAGGTATCATTTACCACTGTAAGTGTTTTTTGACCATCTGTATAGGATTTCCAGAAACTGACTAGCTTAGTGAGAATAAGGGTAATAGCTAAGGGGGTCTGGAAACCCTGGAGTATGCAGAGTYACTCTGTGTGATGTAGTAAGGGCCATGCATGCATGGCACACTGGGCTGGTTATGTTTCAGTAGCAAATCTAATCTAGTCTAACAAATCCGAGTTATTCCACACATGGGTATTAAGACATGATTTAGGTCCCCAAGGTATTTGGCTCACAGCAGAAGYACAGTGTCTTTGTTAGTTCCATACTTTGCTCACAAACAACCTGTTGTTTAGGCAGAAATATGAAAACCACATTTTTTTTCTTCTTCTTATTTTTTCTCATGTCAAATATAGGTGAGTATGACCTCCAAGGTGGAAGGTGCAAGGTCTCAGCCAACTCTGACACCAGGGAAAATTGACGTTGCTATGGACTTCATAGTGTGAAGTCTACACCACACAGACAAGGTTAAAAAGAAAATGTTGAAAAGCTGACAAACTGAAAGGATTGCTGTGAGCAGGAAGGAAAAGAACAAGAATAGACACAAACATAAAGCAATTTTAGAAGTGTACAGAAACAGGAAGGAGGAGAATTGTAAAAGCTGATGTGCTCTTTTCTTAACTGAGGTGAAGTAATAAATGGGTCAATTCCAGAAACCCTGTTCTGGATGAGTAGCCMTTACTTCAGTTAAACCTCAACTAATACAAGTCCAGCACAAAGTCAAAGAAATCATGGTTGTCTTTAAATCATATTTTTTGTCCCTRTCAGAAATACATCCATTCCAGCTATGTTTCTCTTATACTTCAGAGATAGTGCAGCGGGCACAGAGTTAACTTTGTTGGGGTAGTGGAAATTTTTCTAATATAGCTGAATGCTGGAGCAGCAAAATGTTTCCTGAAGAATGAAGCTCCGGTTGCAATCAAGAGTGAATCCAAATGATACCTGTTAAATAGTCAGAAATGCCAGTTTCTCAAATGAAAATTGTCAAAAAAATGTTTTTTCTAAATTTTTCTAAAATGAATATTTAAAAAATTTAGTTTTCATTAGCCACAATCAATTTCAGAATGCAAAACTCTTGCATTTCTTTCTTACTTCGAGGTGCTTGGAGTATTTTACATCTTTTTGATATATGTTTTTTACTTTCTGGAGACTGGAATCATTTCTTACAATGTGATAATTCTCTGTGAAGTAGAGCCTCCAGTCCATGAAAAAGACAGATTTCTTTTTTTCTTTTTTTTTTTTTTTTTTAAATCTTAGCCTTAAAATGTTTTCTGCCTTTTGGATGCTGGTAACAGAGTGTTCTATTTCACCCAATACCTACACAAGACCTAGGTCACACTACTTTCCTACAGATTCTGAGATAAATTGTTTAAAACTATCATCTCTTCAGAATTCTCTTCCACAATTCTGAGGCAGAGTTGTGTTTTCAATTTATTCAGGCAGAACTTGTGCCTGTGTGAATGGAGAAGTTTGCAACAACTGCAATAAGAAACTATGTTTTTAAAACCACTTGCAGTTTAACACAAAAGAAATGTTTTTCTAAACAGACCCTGGGGAAAAGAAAAGCAGAACAAACAAACAAACAAACAAACAAACAAAAAAAACCATAAATGCAGCTGAAGTGGGTTGCAGTTAAAATTAGCCACAGAAGCTGGGTCTTTGTGCCACTATTCCCTAAACTGTGCAGCTGTGGAGACGGAACCTGTTCTGTGGAGTTCTTGACTGACGGGCCTCAGCATACCAGCTCTATCCCATCTATCCTATGCTTACATACTGCTTGACAAAATGAGAACAACCTAGGTAGAAAACTTTATTGTTTTCTACATTTCTTTACAAATGATCTGAAATACTTCCTGTTGTGGAGGAAAATAATATAAATGTAAACCAAAAGAAATGAAGAAACAGGAAGAAATGCTTGACAGTTTGGGGGATAAAAATGGCAAACGCTTGCAAGTTTTGGGGGAAAAAGTGTCATTTTTGCCTTACTTGCGATTAGAGAAGAAAATAGTATTTGTCTTAATAGAGACATCTGAGTTCAGACACATATGAAGTCCAGCTCTGATACTTATTTAATATCTTTACATGAGATGATAATTTGTCTTACTGTGAAATCCATGAGCGACAATTTGAGATAGGAACGATAGTTTTCTAATGTGCAATATTAGGAGAATTTCTCTGTAAGATATCTATCAGAAAATGCGCCTATGGTCTAGACTGTGAAACGTCAAGTCCTGCTAAAACTCATTTTCCAATTTGAAAAGTTTATCTTCACAATACAATTTCAAAGATACAAGCATCTAGGTAAAAAAGCCATAACCATAGGTGATAAAACTGGTACAATGAAGTTGATTGGGAGCACAATGGAAATGAAAC
>NW_020454761.1:1776075-1824512 GCF_003342845.1 Nothoprocta perdicaria
GAAGAGAAGAGAAGAGAAGAGAAGAGAAGAGAAGAGAAGAGAAGAGAAGAGAAGAGAAGAGAAGAGAAGAGAAGAGAAGAGAAGAGAAGAGAAGAAGAAAGGAAGAAAAAAAAATGTACATTTATTTACAGAGTAAATGATATTTTGAAATGCTTCCACAAAAACCTCAGTCCTTTAGCAATATATACTTGAAAAATAATCAGGAGGAATCATTTAAAATGCTACTGAATGCTGAAATGCTAAATAAATGGGATACTTAATATTTTACTTATTTCCTCATTTAATTATGTACTGTTATTAAAGAAATCGTAATAACCCTATGCAACATTTATTTACTTTAAATAACCTTGAGCAAAATATTTTCTTTTTGATCTCATTTACAAAGCCTCCCAGAGTGTCAAACTGCATTTGTAAGCTGATTTTCTGCTGTCACACTAAAATCTTAGAATGAATTTGAGGCGGATCTCTTGAATTATGTAGTCTTTTGAGTCAGATGATCAAGTGATCATGGAGATTTTTCTTATGAGTTTGTACAAGAATCTCTTTAACAGCCTTGTCATAAGTATGTTATTGCTATAATTGTCAGTCAGAGCCTATAAATATCTGATCAGATTTGTCAGGAAAATGATAGTTTCAAAATCCTCTTCTCAGGTGATGTAGCAGATCRTATTAGGTCAGTAGGTTTTTTTATACGTTAATAAAAGCCTATGCCATCATAAAGAAAATGTTATTCTGCCTGTGCACTGGAAAGTCAAGTGAATATTAATTAAAGATGGGGGCAGGGGTACAACATAGGCATATAAGTATTAAAATTCTCAAAGTGCATCGGTATCTTGTCATAACTGAGGAAGAAAGACAGGAAGATTATTTAAACTGCAGTGGAAAAGCTTACTTCTATATGCCTTTCTTAGAGTGAATAAAGCTTTTCTGAGTCCCTTATTATTTTATGTTTTGTTCTTTTGTAGGAATATATAGCTATTCTATATAATTATTGACATATAGACATATGACGAAATAAGCTTTGAAATTAAACATACATATTTATATCTGATGTGTTATCCATAGATATGGATAAATAGATACTTAATTTCAAAAGGAAGTTTCTCAAATGTAAGATACGAAGTTTATCTCCATTTCATAGTAAAAAGAAAGATATAAGAGGTCTGCTGTCAGATAGCAGGAAGATGTGAAAGCCACAGACATTTTGTTCAGGGCATGTTATGGTGAAGGATGCGGGGATAAATATATGAAATAAGTTTCCCACGGGTTGGTGTTGGAGTTAGTCTTCTTTAATATCTTTATCAATGATCTGGATGAAGGGATTGGGTACACTTTCAGCAAATTTGCAGATGACATCAAGACAGGAGGAAGAGTAGATCTGCTTGAGAGTAGGAAGGCTCTACAGAGGAATCTGKACTGGCTGGCTTGATGGGCAGAGGTCAACTGTATGAGGTTCAACAAAGCCAAGCACTGCGTCCTGCACTTTGGTCCCAGTGCAGGATCCCATGCAGCMCTAGAGGCTTGGGGMAGAGTGGCTGGAGAGCTGTGCAGCAGAAAAGGATCCGGAGGTGTTAGTTGACAGATGACTGAAGATGAGTCAGCAGTGTGCCCATGTGGCCAAGAAGGACAATTGCTTCCTGGCTTGTATCAGGAAGAGTGYAGTCAGTAGGACTAGGGAAGTGACCATCCCCCTGTGCTAGGTGCTCATGAGGCCGCGCCTCAAATACTGCCTTCATTTTTGGGCCCCTCACTACAAGAAAAACATTGAAGTGCTGGAGCACGTCCAAAGAAGGGCAACAAAGCTGGTGAAAGGGCTGGAACACATATCTTGTGAGTAGTGGCTGAAGGAACTGGGGTTAATTAGTCTGCAGAAGACTTGGGGAAGACCTCATCACTATCTACAACTACCAGACAGGAGGTTGTAGTGAGGTGGGCATCTACCTCTTCTCTTAAGTAATTACCTGTAGAACAAGAGGAATTGACCTCAGATTGTGCCAGAGGAGCTTCAGGTTACATATTAGGAAAAAATGTGATGAAACATTGGAACAGGCTGCCTGTTGGGCTCAATGATTTTGAAGGTCTTTTCCAATCATGATTCTACGATTCTATGATTCAGTGTTCAAGAGATGCTCTCCATGCAGGACTAAAGACTTTTCCTCAAAAATTCACTTACCTTGTTCAAATTTCATAGTTCATTTAAATTTCTGTCACAGCTCTCTAAAGTCTCCTCTCAGAAAACACTGGAGATACATTTGCTGAAGTCCAATAAGGGTATTAGTCCTCTTTCCTTCATGGGCTGTTCTGTGGAACAGTCATGGGAGTTCTGTGATGTCTTCATAGAATGAGCTGCCTTCATATCATTTTTTGAAGCCTTTCCAAATAGACTCACTGAGCTTTTGCAGAATAACCAGAAGAACTCGTATTTAGCGAGTATTTGTGTTTTCCATAGGATCTAGTGAATTTAGCATAAGTGATTTTGTTTGCCTTTCCTTAGCATAATGCCTCTTTTTCTGAGTTATAACTGCACATTTAGGAGCCCTGAGGTGACATCCCATATTCAGTAAATGAAATCTTGAAGAGGAAGACACATTTTTTTGCTTTTGAGTATATTGTTCAATGCAATATTAGGATAGTGCTAAGAAGACCTTCTTATCTAGGCATTTGTGATTGGTATTGTAGAAAGACTACATTTTCTTCAAGGTGAATTCTCCACTGAAAACAAGACTCATTCAACAATAAATTGCTTACTGTTCAACCACAACATTATTGATTGAATGACTGAGTCATTCTCCCACACATTCATGTGACAAATGACTGTACTAATAGATGGCTAGCCATCACCTCATAGTCCTCCTTTTCCATTGAATTGGATTGCACTAAGGAATCCAGACTTTCTTGCTTGTTTCTGTATTTAATTGGAACAGACAGAAAGTCTCTTGAGTGGATGGGGAAAACTTAGAGAATTCATTTGTGTTTGAGGTACCATCTATTTGTTAGGATGGGAAAATAGACCATATTAAAAACATTTAAATTCTAGATACTAAGTAAATATAAAGTATGATGAGCAAAATAAAAGCTGCTGTAGTAATTTATTGTGAAAATAAAGAGAAAATATAGAGAAAATAAAGAGAAAATATAGAGAAAATAAAGAGAAAATATAGAGAAAATAAATTTGAAGTTACAGTGACAATAAACGGTTTATCATAGAGGTTACCAATTTGCTCAGGACTTTGCTGAAGGATCTAGGGTATCAAAAAAAAGAGAAGTCAGGTGTATCAGGTGTATGTARCTTGTTTCTGTAGTTCACAGAAGAAAAAGGTGACAGTTAACTGGYAGTCATATCCTTTATAGGAATGTCATGAGGAGTTGATTCTTATCATACTATTGAAGTAGGCTATTCAGCATATTGTTTGAAAAAATAGTAATAATTAGAAGTGTTCTGGGCTGAAATTAAATAAAGATTGAGAAGTGTAAGTAAATGTCTACCTAAAAGAAAATATATATATGCATATATATATGCATATATGCATTTATATAACTTTTAATCTCCTCAGCTGAGTGTTTTTATCTTCATAAATGCCACAGAAAGAGAAAAGCACATGCTCTGAAATAGCTTTTCTTTTTTTCTTTAAATCCTATACATTGAACATTTCTCAGTTTAATTTTTGGTTTTTGTTCTATTTTTAATTATTACAACTGTATTAAATGACTTGGATTCAGAATTCTGTGAGATTTTTCTCTAACAGGAAGCTTTTAACATCTCTCCTGTGCTGTGAGTTGTTTGCTTTATGCACTTGTTTTACCTTGGCCTTTTTTTCTTTCTCTTTTTCTTTTTTCTATTTTTTTTAACATGAGCCACTGTATTGTAAAGACTGATTAACGACCTTGGCAGAGGGTAAGTAATGGTGTAATGATCTCAGGAAAAGAAGCCTTTGCAGAAGTTCTTTGGCTTCACAGCATTATTAAGCTTAAACATATTTGATTGCAATATGATTGAAAAATCCATGCACATACAATATTGTTTCAGCCAGTCCATGTCTACCATTATTTTATTTCATTCAGTCTCATAATTATTCTCAAACAAGAAAACATTTACATGATTAGCTGTGATACCTCCTAGCTCTATTGAAACATGTACTATAAGCTTTCTATAGTAAATAAACATGGATCTAGACAAACAAATATTTTTTGCTAGCTGAGAAAATCAAGATCTTTCTCTTAAATAAAATTTTGTGTTCAGTTGCATTTAATATAAATATTTTAATAACAGTATATTTTTGCCATAGTGCTGGCTCTTATGCTTACTACATTAATACGTGCATAAAGATACTGTTATGAAGAATAAAAATGATGAATAGTCAGATATCTAAAATATCGTATGTTGATTTCTATCCCAAGTCTTGATAAATCAAAAAAAAAAAAATCTTCTTACTCTCTTTTATTTCATAGATTGGCTTTTGAAATGTGCCAAGACCTTTAGAAAGCTGTGTTTAAGAGGTGATACTGTTCGACATCGAGGAATCTTAGTCATATGATCTGGTAAGAGTTTTGAAGCAAATTTCTTTGTCATAGGACAGATGCTTACTGAGCCTAACTTYATACTAATTCTGCAATGCCATAGTATTAAAACAAGGTGAAAATACAGGTGGCCCTTAAAAAGATGTTTTATCAGATTTTCCAAATGCAAAGAACTACTGATCAAAACATTAACTGTAATATCTACTAAGATGTTCTACTGGAGATGACTGCAATATAAAAGTATTGCCTGTTTATAAAGGTTGTAGAACTTCATTAAAAAAAAAAAAATGTGTAGTTTAGCATGTACTAGTTTCCATACAAACCCCTGCTCATGTCCAGCACTAACAGGTTCCATCACAAAGTCATAGCAAGAGAATTTAACAGTGTGACTTACAAATTTGCCACACACCAACCAATTCAAGTTCACATACATAGTCTTGGCAAATGAACCAAAATAGTTTTGARGCAAGCTCTCCATCTAGGGACCTAATATAGAGAAAATGAAGAGCAGAAGTGCTCAGACTCCACAGGTAGAAGAATCATTGCTTTTGCCTTTTTCTCAACACATGGAAAGCCAGAGAAAAACACTCTGAAGAATCCTCATTAAATTTCCCTGTTTTCTTGTTACTGATTATGAGCCATGGTTCATGTTGTTCAAATGGTCAAGGCAGGAAGGTTCTGGTGAAAAGCACTGCATCACGCTAAACAAGATAATAATTCATAGTAAAAAGGCAAGGAGTGATATTAAGTAGCTTAAAAGAATGCAGAAAAACAATTGCTATTGTGATATGCTCTGATCTCTGTATTGGTCATGAAGATTGGGATTCATTTGGGTAATTACAGATGTCTGCAAAGGAGACCTTTGTGTTATACAGTATCATCAACTTCCTTTAAAATCTAGGGTATGATTTATTGAAAATAAAGTAGATTAATAAAGCAATTCATGCCTAAAATCATGCTTAAAAGTGTCTGTRTTTCTCTGTTGATAAAAACATAGCCATTTATCTCACATTATATATATATATACATATATATATATGTAATATATATATACTTGTTGCAATGTAGATATTTACAGTTAGGTAAAATAAATCCTACTTCAGTAACATAACATTATTGTTTGTGTTTGGAGATGGCAGAATGAATCAGAAATAAGAGTTTTAGAATGAATAGGAAAGAAAATAAAGACCCTTACAGCTATAGAGTTGTGCGAAGGCCACAGCATGGCAGGAATGAGCTGGAGCATGAATAATAGCAAATCACAATTTTTAATGGTTAGAAGAGGAAATTGTCTAAAAAAATGCTGTTTGAAAGAGTGTTTCATTTGGAATTTTCCTTAAGAAAATTTGAACCTTTTCTTTGAGAACTTCTCTGCAGTGGACTTGCCTAGTCCAGGTCAGGCCATCATGTATCCCGAAGACCATAAGCTTCACAAGCTTCCAGGAGAAATATAACTTATCAGCAGTCACAAAGGCCACCTGGAACTAAGCACTGAGCCACCTCTTCTGCTGAGCCACCACCTTCTTGCTGGCTGATTTATATTTTCCCCCAATGTGTCCAACATTGACCTGACAAGATCACATTCATTCAAAGACAGAAATCAACTCAGTAACTGTTATATTAGCTAGATGCCCTGATACGACATTCAAATTAAGGTTTGCATGTTTTTTCTGTCAATAAAATCTCTTCTTTAATCAAAGTCTGTATCCTTCTTACTCAGCCTCTTCATATTCTCAATATGAGAAAAAAAAATGAGAAGGGGAATATGGTATTGTCAGGTCTAGAGAAAGGATAGCTGCACCATCAGAAACTAGTGTGCACTGGAAAGAATATTGCTAGAGAGAGGCAAGAGGTTGCAGAGATCATAAAATGAAACGTATCTCAGGCATGAAGACCCAGAAAGTGGTTTGAGAGAGAAGAAAATTTTAAATGTCAGCAGGAGGATGGTATCGTAGCTCAGAAAGATAGGAAGAAAAGATTTGTGTGGGAGAGATTAAGAATTATATTTTAGTCATATTGAGCTTCAGCTGACTTGAGATTTATATAAGGTAATGCCAGAAGGCAGCCAAGATGTTTTTGGACACAATTCAGTCATGAGCTGAATTCATAGGTAGTTCCTATGTGAAGGTTATAATCTGAGATGATGTGTAGCATGGATAAAAGGTTCAAGAACAGTGCCTTGTGAAAAAGATATATAAAATTTTAGGGAGTGTGTCCAAAATATGCCCTAAAACAATAAGGAATAAAAGTGAGGAAAAACTAAGAGAAAAATAGAGTACGGAAGACTCACCATGTCAACGGTACTTGATCACCAAGGGTATAATGTGGAAAGACAAACATCTCCAGGCAGCGGACTCATTCAAAAAAAGGAAAGAAGTAAAATTGAAAAAAAAAATCATAAAATACAAGCATGGTGAAAAAACCTGTAAGCCTCAATTACGAATGGAAGATATTTTTCATTAAATCTGTTCCTATGTATCAAAAATATCAAATAACAAATGCTATTCAGCTAACTAAGAAGACATGCAATATCAAGTTGTAAAATCTGATTTAGATATCTCTGATTTTCATCTGTTACTTGAGATATAAATTTCAACTGTTTTATGGCGGAAATCCTATAAAAATTATGTAAGTAAATGGTGATCTCTGCATCACTGTTTACCAGTCATGCTGAAATTAATACTCTGGGGAAAAATACATAAATCCATTTAATCATATTATTTTTCATAAGTTTAGGAATCTTATCCTCCTGAACTAGGAGTCTTCTGTTGATCTTATTAAGCTACCACAGATCTTCAGCAAACTGAATGTATCCTTTCATTAGCAAATCCACATTGCCAAGGCAGATCAAAAATAAAACACTTTTTCTGACACTAGTGAAGAGGTTAATAAACATAGTTTTATTGTAAGTGACTACGTCCTAATGAAATGCTTAGATGCAAATGATCATGACCATGACAACAAGAGGAGAAGGAATGTTTCATGTATTCCCATCGTATGTATATATGAATGTTTTTCATATTTATTTCATAATTAAATTATGACTCAAATTTGGTTTTGCTTCTTTTGCCAAGTAATTGGGGTTAAGCTATGTGACCGTAAATGGAGAATAAATGAATGCTGTTGGACTGCCATAATGTACCTTTGCTTCTCTTTTTAGACAGTTTTTTTATTCTGACAGTTGTGTTTTCTGTGACTGTGTACTTTAATGGATTTGTAGAAGCATTTGACAAAATTGAAAGGAGCAGCAAGTTTATTTTCCCTCCTTTTTTTTTTTTTTTTTTTTTTTTTGTTCACATAAGCTTTATTCTCACTAAAACCTCACCCTGCAAGGAGTGATTAGCATTGTATGTTACAGCAGAACATTAAAATTGAAAAAAAAGATCTTAAAATGAGCAATGTCCTGTACCTGAATACATCTAACAGCTTGATCACTTTATAATTCTCTTTGGCTAAAACAAAAACAGACAGCTGGACTCCTGTCTTCCCTTGTGGCTTGGTTACTTCTTCAGAAGCAATTTTCTTTTTTCGGTCTTCCCCTACCAAGTCTGTTTTTATATCAAATCTGCCCCAATTTTTAGTCAGATTTTTTTTCCTAAATAGTCCCCTTGCCCTTTCCTCTCTTGTCTATTGCTGTGTGCTATTCTGTCTTATTCCTTTCATTATTCAGAAGAGCTGAGTACAATACAAAAACAGCCATGCAAATACATAAAACATTACTGCTACAATCTGAATGAGCAATTGTTTAGAATCCCTTGTGAATAGATGTACTTTATTTTGAAACACTCCATGGCACTAAGCAAAACATCTTGGATGACAAATTAAGTTATAATTTCCAATTGACTTTTTTTGGCTTAAAAAAAAAAGAGTTCTGAAGAATTATGTACCATAGATTTTCTCTGAGCTCAAAAATGTGTAGGCATGTGCCCATGTCCTAAAAAATGTATGTTTGTACATAAGGTGAAGTTAATATATATTTATAAATATAGATATCTGTATAGAGGATGAAGCTGTATAGAGAATGTATACACATTATTCAAACAAGTAAATGGGAGAGAAAACACATTCCCATCTTATGAGAATAAAGATAATATGAATACTTAAAAATGGATAAACTTAATTTTATGTAAAACATAGGATTTTGATCATCACATGACCCACAGTAATCTTGAGAAATCAGCAYGATCTTCCTCACTGGAAGATCTTACATGCCACATTATGAACACAAGAACATACCATTTAACTATCTTACATATTTGTTTCTTTCAGTTCGGTAAATGCTTCCAAAACAATCCCCAAACTCCAGTTATACTCAGTAATATATTAACAGTTGCTACAAAACTATTGATTCTTAGTAGATGCCACTTCTCTCTTTTTACTAAACAAAGCCAAGCCTGTTAGTGTTTCACTTGTGTGCTGGAATGGAAGTATTTGGTAAATACAATTTGTTTAATTCCCATGTTGTCTGGAAAAAAAAAAAGCCTAAATGAACATAATGATTAAATATGAAACTGCAGCATAGAGCAAAATAAAGCAAAGTGTTAAATAATGTAAAGTAAGAAACTACATTGTTCTTAAATTGACTTGTCTGTAATTATCTAGATTTCCATCGGAATTTCTTACTTGCTTTCCCTTTCATGTAGGGCTTGTCCCTTCCTCCTGTCATGGGATAACTGTATGTGCACAATTACTAGGAATTTGATCTTTGCCTGTGCTTATGAGCTAATCACAGGGCATAATCCATACATCCTGATGCCATTCCCTCCTATTCYTTTGGTTTAAAGATGAGACCAAAGTGAAAGGTTAGAAGTTTGACTGTATGTGTCCCACTTCCCAGAATGAACTGTACTTCTGGTATCTATCTTTTCTGTCTTCTGTGTTCCACTGTGTTCTTTAGTTTGATAGATCATAATAGGTCTCAAACTAGGCACAACCTCTATTAGCACATATTGCACAAAGAAACAATCTGGGATTTCAGAAAATATTTCACAATTAGTGAAAGAAAATAACAAGCTCACCAACATGAGCCTAATGGAGAGACATGGAGAATATACAACCTTCCTTGCCAGCATAAAACATTCAAAGGATCTGGTGACATTATCTAATTAAAAATAAATAAATAAATAAACAACTAGGAGAAAACAAGAACTCCCAAATCATGCATATGTGTTTGCATTTTTGTTTATGTGAGAGAGGTCACAGCCATCTCAAACTTTGGGAAGTACTTGCAGTTGTAGACTCCTAACATCTGACAGCCAATTAATATCTGATGATTTTTCACGTATAAGGAAGCCTAATAAGTTCTTCTATTTCCCTAATCTGGGATCTGAATTCTAGACTAGAACATCTAGAGAAGATAAGAACATTCAACAAATAAATTCATGAATAAAATAAAACAACAAACAAGTAAACAACAACATCAACAAAAACACTTCAAAGAGTAAAAATAAACTCATTTGACAATTTCCTTTGAGGAACAGATCTCCGCACTGGTATGCAGTATGGAACAGAAATCTGAACATATTCTCTCTACTTCAGGACTAACAATAAGAGAGGTTCCTAGGAACTGCAGATGTCTAATTGAAGTATTGATGAGGTAATATGTAGAATGAAGTGCACCATATACAGTGAGATAGTGATATTGTTCCTTTTCTTCTGGAAGCTGGGAGAAAAATGAAGTAAAATGGTAGAAGAAAATATACTGAGAGGAAAAATCATTAAAATTTAAGAAGAAATATAAGGCACAGATGAAATACTATAATATCCTGACAGATGCATCTACAAGTAGACAAAAACAGGTCCAGGAACGCTTGTGGTAGATTTTATGATTACTAAAAAGAAAATCTTCAAGAGACAACTGATAGAAATATTTAATGAAGGAATAGTTACAGAAAGGATGAACAGATCAGAAGTAAGGTTCACAGAAATTAAAAACAAGTTGTAGAAAGCTTATGTAAATGTCCTATGCTCTGCATACAAGCAGAATTATAGCGACAAAACYTTTGGATTATGAAGACTAACATACTGGTGAAACCTACTGGCTTTTGCAACATGTTCAATGAAAGCGTGTTGTCTGTGCCACATCAGACTGCCTAGGTCCCTTTTCCTTTAACATTCAAATAAATGCTTATTTCATGCTTACTGTATACTACATTCCTCTGTGTTTCTTGGAACTTAGTAGAAGTAGCAYAGCAGATTTTTTTTTCTGTTCTCACTTCAAGAGCAGGGCACAAAAAATAACTTCCCCCTAAAAGAGGCTCATCAGATAAAAAATGAAACAAAAGGAAAAGCCAAATTCGTTCTTCATTTCACTTGGAGATCTACAGTGGTGACTATTCAACAGAGTGAATTAGCACTGAGAATGACTGTGAAACACATGAACTGATGAAACACATGAATCCAGCTGCAAATAGTGGCAGTCTAGGGTGATTTTATGTTTTCCTTTTCTAAGTAGGAGTAGGTATTGATTCCCAAAGTTTAAATGGAAACCAATAGAGTTTAAAGAATCTGGACAGAAGCATCTAGGTTTTCACAGAAACAAATAGTAAGAATTTACTCTTAGCCTTACTATATTTTTTCAACAAAATCAATAAAAAGCAATATAATACATATAAGATTTAAAAATGCATGTGCACTTACAATGATGAGGCATAAGTATATGCATGATAAATGGGAAAACAAATAATGGATCAGCTGAGGTCTTGAGTTTACTTTGAGGATCATATATCTTCATATCAGATCATAGATCTTTGAAGATCTTAGATCACAGTCATCCTGTAAGGACAGAAATGTTAATTTATCTACATTTGTAGACTTAGTGGAATTCAACACRTTGGTTAAGGTATCTGAACACAGATGTCTTCTTATAACTCAAGTGCTTAATATCACATTTTAATTAGTGGCACTCTCATCCATAATATCAATGAAATCTATAGAGCATTTTAGTCCACCTATCCCAGAAAACTACATCTGGTCCTAACATCTTCAAAGAATCACAGAATCGCAGAATCACAGAATGGTTAAGGATGTAAGAGACCTCTAGAGATCATCTAGTCCAACACTCCAGCTCCAGCAGGGACACCTGCAGCACATGGCATAGGGTCACTTCCAGGTGAGTTTTGAAGATCTCCARAGAAGGAGACTCCACAATCTCTCTGGACAGCCTGTTCCAGTGCTCTGTCACCCTCACTGTCAAAAAGTGTTTTCTCAAGTTCCTGTGGAACTTTTGGTGCTTCAGCTTGTGGCCGTTTCCTCTAGTCCTGTCACTGACCACCACTGGRAAGAGGCCAGCCCCATCCTCCTCACTCCCTCCCTTGAGGTATTTATACACACTGATCAGGTCCTCCTAAGCCTTCAGGTTGAAGAGGCCCAGCTCTCTCAGCCTTTCTTTATAGGGCAGTTGTTCCAGGCCCCTGATCATCCTCGTAGCCCTGCACTGGACTCTCTCCAGCAGCTCCACATCCCTCTTGTCCTGGGGAGCCCAAACTGGACACAGTACTCCAGATGTGGCGTCACCAGGCCTCACRAGGGATGATCTGCTCGTCCTGGGCACACTGCTGCCTCACTGTCATCTTGTCATCCACCATGACGCCCAGGTCCCTCTCTGCGGGGTGCTCTCCAGCAGGTCAACACCTAATCTGTACTGGTGACTGGGGTTATTGCTCCCCAAGTGCAGGACCCTGCGCTTGCTCTTGTTGAACTTCATAAGGTTTCTCACCACCCAGTTGTCCAGTTTGTCCAGGTCCCTCTGGATGGCAGCACAGCCCTCAGGGCAAGCTTCCTCTCTTCAATTCTCTTGTTGTGTCCTTAGGGTCTGGGATTCTAGAGGGATGCCCTTGGTTTTACTGACAAATCAATAAGACAGAGCTAGTGAGATGTTGCAGGACATTTTTTTCTAAATACAGTTCCATTGTTTAATATTTTCCTCAAAAAAAATTAGCGAGGAAACAGAGTACATGCTTGTAAAATCTCTGTATGATTTAAAACATTCTAAAGGATCAGATCTGAATTTAAAACATTGTGGTTAAACTGGAGAAATGATCAGATATGGGTAAGAAAATTTTTAGTAGTATCAAAATGGGATACCACATTTAGGAATGGAAATCAAATGCACAAATCCTAGCAAGTAATAATGATAAGGAAGAAAAGTTGAACATGAAGAAATACAAAGTCTGGATGCATGCATTTACCTGCTTTTACATGATTACATATTATTGTCAGGTGTGTTAAAATTATAAAAATAATTATTCTATTCTATCCTGGACTGTAAGGTTTTCCTGGTGCTAGAAGACAATTTCAAGTATCACATTTTTAAATGGATTAGAGAAAACAGAGAACAGTAAGAAGTATGTATCTGGGAATCTGTATAGTCTGGGAGGACTGAGGTTATTAAATCYAATAAAGAAAGGACTGTGAGGGAGAAAGTCAGAAGGAAGAACATAACAGTCTTCAACATATGAAATGTTATAATAAAGAGGCTCCACAGGACAAGAAAAAAAAAAGTAACGACAACTAGTTAGATGAGACAGTAGAAAACATCTTTAATTGTAAAGATAGCTAAATGGCTAAACAGGACTAGTCAGGGAAGCTGTTGAATCTCTGAGCTGGATGATAAACATACAAGACAAACATCTGTCAGAGACTGTTCAGTAATACTTGACCTTGACTCAGAGAAGGGAAATGGGCTACCTTATTTTCTTGTGCTTGAGTATTAGTGTCCTCAGGATAGGAGCCTCGCAGATTTCCAAAAGGAGGGAGTGAAAAGCACTGATTTTAATTTTATCTGTGCAGTTCACAGAGGAGCCATTAACAAGTCATAATGAGAAAGAACCTCTTTAAAAATACATGAAGGGCAAATGTGTTTTCTTTATCAACTTCAACAATGTGATGCACATTTTAATTTCTTTCTCTTGTAGCTTCCAGGGTTCCATTGATCTTGTGGCGTGGGAGGACTCTTACAGTGGGAGTCTGTTACCCTGAGCAACATGACAGCATTAATTCTGTTGTGCTCAGGGAAAATAAAAGTAGGCTACATGCATATTTGCATCTTTGCCAATAAACACATCAGTGCTGCAAATGCAGAACTTTTTGCCACATTAATCAGTTTGTTTTCCCTATTAATATCTTTAATGCTACCTGTCTTGCACCTACTTGATGAGAAAGGCAAGGAATCTTTTTGCATTCCTTATATTGAATGTTGAGCAACTGAATCTTAAAACTTGCTCAAACACCCATTTGTTTTAAAATTAATAAATCCAGCATTGTATGGCTAGAGAAACCAGATGATTCTGATGTCATTTCAATGAAATAAGAAGTAGAACACAGAAGGACTTACTATTCTGAAGAATAATTTTGAGTCTAATAGAGTGCAGCTTGACCATATGTACTAAGATGTTTCTTCCTCACACTTTGTGTTAGTTCACTCAATGGTTATTTAATTCAAGAAATCTGTAGATATGCTAAGCTTTGATTCATCTTTCCTAACTTTACCATGGAAGAGTTAGATCTCTAGTTTGGTCTAGTCATCTAGATTCTCACTACAACCCTTGAGGGGAGAAGTACTTTGAGAAGGTGAATCATCTCATCTACAGCACRTTTGTAAAGTGGGAACCTAGGAATATGGGACTAATATCGTATTCTGGACAGTCCACAAAAGGCTAAGGCATTGGATAAGTGATAAAGCAAACCTTTAAAATAGAACTTAGGTGCTGCCTCATTTTTTTTCTAGGGGCAGCTCTAGCATACTCTAATAAGTTAATCATGAGTCAGCAGTGTGCCCTCATGGCTAAGAAGGCCAATGGGATCCTGACCTGCATCAGGAGGAGTCTTGCCAGCAGATGGAGGTAGGGGATCCTGCCCCTCTACTCAGCTTTGGTGGGGCCACACCCGGAGTATTGTGTGCAGTTCTGGGCTCCCCAGTATAAGAAGGATGTGGAGCTTCTAGAGAGGGTCCAGCGGAGAGAAACCAAGAAGAGTAAAGAAATGAAGAATCTCTCATATGAGGAAAAACTAAGCGAGTAGGGCCTGTTTTCCCTGGAGAAGAGAAGGTTGAGAGGAGATCTGATTAAAATGTATTCAACCTGAAGGTTGAATGTAGGGAAGAAGAGGCCAAACTCTTCTCAGTGGTGACCAGTGGCAGGACAAGGAGATGGGTGTAAGTTGAAACATAGGAATTCCTGCTGTTCTCTCTGTTTATAATACAGATCAAAGTAGCTATAGTATGTTTCTATACAGATAAAGGGTGCCAGTTGAGCTATGTTTTTTTCCTTTTTTGGTAGTGCACTTGTGAAACAGGCCGTTTCACCATTCCATGCGTGTAAGCTGCAACATAAGAATTTCCATGTCCATATGAGGAAGAAATTCCTTCCTGTAAGGGGGACAGAGACCTGGAACACGCTGCCCAGGGAAGTTGTGGAGTCTCCTTCTCTGGAGGTCTTCAAAACCCGCCTGGATGCCACCCCRTGCCCCGTGCTCTGAGTGTCCCTGCTGGAGAAGGGGTGTTAGACTAGATGATCTCTAGAAGTCCCTTTCAACCTTAAGTAAGCATTCAGCCTGGACATCACATAGGCATGTCCTCCCACTTACTCAGAGCTTTAAATCCTCTGAGGTGCTGCACACTGGAAGAGAAGGCAGATTATGTTTTTTATATATATATACATATATATAAAAAATACATATATACATATATTTATATATATTATATATATACTAGATCCTAGTGAAGAGATCACTTTTCTAGAAATAGAGAACTGACCTTCTAATCCCATATGAGTCTCAGGAGTCTCAATCCATTGTTATTACATCTCAAGAAAATGGCCTAACCTCCATCTCTGTGCTTAAATTGAGTCTCCATAAAAAGGAAAAKGTAAGATTTATGTGTCAGAGAAAAACAGTATGAGCAGAGGGGACCTACTGGRTAACATTTTGAGAAGGAAAGTCTTGGGATTCCAAATACTTCACCAAATCACAGACTTACGGAATGGTTGAGGTTGGAAGGGACCTCTAGCGATCATTTAGTCTAACACCCCTGCTCCAGCAGGGACACCTAGAGCACATGGCCTAGGGTCGCATCTAGGCAGGCTTTGAAGACCTCCAAAGAAGGAGACTCCACAACTTCCCTGGGCAGCCTGTTCCAGGGCTCTGTCACCCTCACAAGAAAGAAATTCTTCCTCACGTGGAGATGGAACTTCCTGTCTTTCAAACTGTATGATTACCCCTTGTCTTATCACTGGCACCAAGAAGAGTTTGGAAGAAGAGTCCTCCTACATTCTCCCCTCAGGTCTTTGTACATATTGATCATATCCCCTCTCAGTCTTCTCTTCTCCAGCCAGTTGCCAGTGAATTTTTTAATGCATATTCCCTAAGAATTTTTTGTGTTATATTTTGGAATTAGATCAATCATTTTTTTCAGTTTCAAACTATACTATCTATTTGGCCTACACAGTATGAACTTTGGAAAATATAGACTGGATGTCAAAATGAGTAGTACAAGGTTGTTCTCCTCTCTTGTATTTATTTTTATACTACGTCCAAAAAAGATGACAATAGCCACATGAAGGAGTCTTACTCAAAGCATACTTTATCTGAACTAAGCATGATAAACAGATTCTTAATGATTTTTTTTTAAAAGAATATGTCTACTTTAAATAAGAGAAAGAAGTGTTAATTGAGTTAGACACTATTCAAAAGGCAATTTGCTTCTATACACAGAGAAAAAAACATCCACACAGAAGAAGGCTCACAGTTACTAAATTCTACTTTCATTCATCATTTTGAATGAATGAGAACTTTTATGTGAAAGCCAGGTTGCTAAAATCATGTTGTACTTGTACATCTTTGTGTATGGAATGGGGAGAATGAGTGACGGGGAGTAACACAATGTTAAGACAGGAAACTCAAAATATTACGATATTCATTTATAAACCTGGAGTACTGTGTGCAGTTCCGGGCTCCCCAGTATAAGAGGGACGTGGAGCTTCTCGAGAGGGTCCAGAGAAGGGCAGCCAGGATGATTAAGGGAATGGAACATCTCTCGTACGAGGAGAGGCTGAGTGAGCTGGGCCTGTTTTCTCTGGAGAAGAGAAGGCTGAGAGGGGATCTGATTAATGTGTACAAGTTCAGGAAGGGAGAATGCAGGGAGGAAGGGGACAGGCTGTTTTCACTGGTGGCCAGTGATAGGACAAGGGGTAATGGCCACAAGCTGGAGCACAAGAAGTTCCGTCTCCAGGTGAGGAGGAACTTCTTTACTGTTAGGGTGACAGAGCAGTGGAACAGGCTGCCCAGGGRGGTTGTRGAGTCTCCTWCTCTGGAGGTCTTCMAAACCBRCCTGGATGCCACSCTGTGCCACATGCTSTAGGTGTGCCTGCTTGAGCAGGAAGGTTGGACTAGATGATCTCTAGAGGTCCCTTCCAACCTTAAATATTCTGTGATTCTGTGATTCTGTAAACAATAGATCTCATTTTCCATGTCGCTAGTCCTATGTGCCTGCCCTTCAGCTGTGACAAATAACAAATCTGAGTAACAATAGCCATGTAAACATGTTAGATATCTCTCCTACCAAAATGACTAGACTTGCGATTTCACGCCTTGTTTCCTATCTGATGCTGATAATTTTTCAAAATAACATATATTATTTCCTCCTGAAGAAATTTCCATCTTACACAGAGAGCAAATTCCTGTGCTATTATGTTAAAATTTGCAGGTAAACAGCAACTCCCTGAACTCTCTAGGTTCTGAGACCTGTGGACCCAATTCAGCTCTGASCTATAAATTATGTAGCAGTTATTAGCATATTATTCAACTAACAAGCCATGCTGAGAGAGAAGATATATTTGCTTGGGCTCATGACATGGTAACATGGCTACATATCCGTGAGCTAAGTTGGGATGCAGATAGCTTGAGGACACATCTGTCTGCATAAGAAATGGAGACAACTTTTAGTCTCTCAAATGAATTTTGAAGCCTTACTGGAAGCTTAAATGGTATAAATAGCATTTCCTGCGAAGCTTTCCTACTCCTTCTCTTCCATCATGATGAAGGTATAATTTTTTTAAGAACTGTCATTCTAGTACAGCATTTTCCTTGAGGTTCTTAAATGAAAAATGATTTCTTTTTCAGATTATCCAAAGGAACTTTCTTGTCCCTAAGCTGTTAACAAATTATTTATAGTTTTTTTCATCTATGTACTCTTTTGCTGGGTTTAGTCCATCTTTAAGCACCTTTTAAGCATTCTTTTGAACCCTTCCATTCAATTTAGCTGAAAGAGTCTGGTATGACAGGACATATTGCTGCAGTAAGTGGAGGTGACCTCTACATATAGCTTAGAGAAATAGTTGTTCGTTCTCACACTGATTAAAATAGACACTACTACATGGAAATATTATTCATTTTAATAATGCCAGATGGTCCCATGAGTATGTTTGGTAATGGATTCCATCTGGTTCAGTTGTCTCTGTTCTGCCTCAGAACAGCATCGCAATTAGCTTTGAATCCATTAAATGGTATAATTTCAATTCTGAAATAAGTTAGATGGCTTCAGAAAAGTTTGAAGGCAGTATATAGACTTACATTTTCACTGTAGGAGATGAATATAGGAGGTCAAGGACTAGCTTTAGTTAATTGTACATCCTGAAACTTAGTCCAAAAGATCAAAAAGATGAACTGGATATAAACTAAAGGATAATGGCTTCATTTAAAATAGGCAAAAAGGACACTTGGATAAAGTAAATCTTAATAGGTCTTCCGCCACTAAGAATCCCTGACCTTTATTTGTTTTCTGTTGCTATTACAAGACATTTATTAACAATTCAGTGAAAGAGGTGGGAGAGACAAGAATCTTTTATGCCTCAAAAAACAAAAATAGGAATCRAGAAAGACTGAAAATTCACTGAAGGTGTCATTAGTGAGTTTGATTCATTATGCAGTGTTTTTGCATCTCTTCTTTCATAGGTTCTGGAATAACTTCCCCACAAATGAAAACTTGCCACAAATAAAATTCCTGTGGATACAGAAAATGAAATCCCTTTTATGAATTCTTCAGCATGAATAATCATTTAAATTAACTTAAATTGGCATAGTGTCTTCAATTATATAGCTTACATACCACATTTTTGGTTTACTATTAAAATGTAGCAGGATGAATACTGAGGCAAAACCTTTTCTTTTTATGAAGAAAATAATTTACATCAACACATCATTGACTCTGAAAAAAAAATAGGAAAAATCTGTCTTACATTAAAGAGATTTAGAATTAAAAAATAATAGTTTTCATCAGTCTTACATAGTCACTAGGCAATATCTAATAATTTTTTAGCTGCAATTTATAAATTTGTCATGTTAAACGTCATAGAGTTGCTTCTGTAGAGCATTAGGAACTGGGCTTGTAGTTGTAAGAGTTGAATCTCTGTAAGAAACCAACATATGATAACATTTATTTCTAAAAAAAAAACCAAAACAAACAAACAACAACAAAATATGCTTACATACATTTTAATTAAAATTGCAGAGAAATTAAGATTTGAGACACAGTTACATTTATAAACAGATCAAACTCTTGATCAGTTCAAACTGTTGGCAAACTGTTGGTGCCTTTGTGAGTGATTTTGAGATAAACCTGGCACAAGATTCCAGGAAGGTTCCTCTTGACTGCCAATAATCATATTGCAGTTCTGCACATACACTGAAAACCAGTCTACCTCTGTCTCATTTCTCAGCAAGCAGGTTTATATAAAACTTTCTGGACAAACCTCACTCATAGAAGTTATTGGTTTCTGAAAATTGCTAGCTCACAGCAAAGAAGGAAATCCAAGAAAATATATAGCAGAAGAAATATATAGTAGAAGACACTTAGATTCTAGTAGGAAAAAGCAGTGATATTCACTGTAGCAATCATCATGTTGCCTACAAAATGCCACACTGAAATATTTATAATGTTCTGTAATAAAAAAAAAGTAAGTAAATCTTAACTGGAGGAAGTATTTTTTCCTCTTTAAGAAATTCCGACAAAAAGATTCATAAAGAAATTTCCTGGTGATACACTCTCCATTCACTTGTGCCCTTTGATTTATTGCTGTTTACTAATGGAATATGCCAAAAGGCCAAACTGCACCAGCATGTGTTATTTCCATTCACAAAATTAAGAAACATAACATATACTCAAGATTTTTGAACCAAGATAGTTCAAGACAACTCTAAGACATCATAATTGTGTCCCAGAAAAGGAGAAAAAGTCCGTCTATTTCACTATACAAGCACAAAAGGTCTTAGTCTAGCACAGAGTTCATCATGAACCATAATATTACTCAGTGTATTGATATGGAAAAATTCTGAAAGAATTCACTAAAAATGAATAAGTGAAACTGATTGCAATACTATGAGCTCTTCTCGGTCTTGAAAGAGAAATGTATGGGTTTTTTTTCCTTTGTTCTACCCCTAAGCAACCTTGAAAAGGTAAAGATGAAATGTGCAAGAGTGTAGAAGAAAGACAAATACACATAGCACCAAAATTGGCTTTATAAAAGGTCTTTAGGTATTTTTATGTGTATATGCACACAGAAATAATTCATTGTCATTAGTGCCAAAGAAATAAAATAAATAAATATGCATGCAGGCATACCTCTTCTTTTCCAATTAATGCCTTTTGTTTTCCTTTAATATATCATATAATTTTCTAGGTTTCTAATACCTTGGGAAGCATCCCTAAGGCAGAGTTGACAGAGCTGCTTAAAAAATGGAAACTCACTGTTCTATCTACTGTGCAATGAGAGCTTCCCTTATAGATTAGATTAGTGTCCCTTATAGACACTTATAGATTATGAACTTCTTGACTCTTTATTGCATCTCAGATGAAATATTTTCTCTCACTAAGAGCAAAATTCAGAGTTTTTATAGTTCTTTCCTGACAATTTCCAACTTCTATTATTTTTCAATTACATAGGCAGGATAATAGCTTACACTGTTGTTATTTGAGGAACAATACTACCTTTTTAAAGCTTGATATTACCCAGAATATGCATCTGAACTCATGCTAGTTCTTTTTCTGAAGGATAGCACTGAGAACCCAAATGTTTAGTTACCATTAATTCTGCCTTTTTTTTTTTTTTTTAATCATAACCAGCCCATATTCCAGTTGTCCTAGAAGTACAATTCACAATTTTTCCTCAAGTTTTGACACTGCATGCTTATGGTAAAATGAATTTATTCTGCCACACAATACGGATCATTGGATCTAGTGACAAAATTACTGTGACATTAATTAATGCTGTCTAGTGACAGCATTAAAGTTGTCTCGGTGGGCAAAACTCTCAATGCCACCAATGTCCTTTTGAAGTGATTAATGTGAAATAATTATTGGATTGCTTTTGTGAAAGTATAGCCAACTGGGTAAAGGAAGTTATTATACCCCATTATTTTGTTCTTAAGATGCAACGACTGAAGAAGCACACAGAGTTTGTGCCCCTTGATATGAGAATGACATTTATAAACTAGAATGAGCTTTCTGGAAGGCCGTCAGCCTGGTCAGGGACATGTGAAATACAAAAAAAAAAAAAAAAAAAAAAAAAAAAACTGCAAAGGAGCTTTTAATCTGATAGCAATCTCTATTTTTAAGACAGCATTCTTGTTTTCAGAACAAGGAGGGATTTAATGTCTGTCTTCAATTGCCTAACAGGTTATTATAAAGAAGGTGGACTCCAGCAAAGGGACAAANCCTAACAGGTTATTATAAAGAAGGTGGACTCCAGCAAAGGGACAAAGGACAATAATCATAAACTACAACAAGGAAAATTCCATATGGAAGTAAAACAGCAAACAAACCCAAAATTAGATTTTGTAAACATAGGAACAGATTTCCCAGGATGGTTTTGTCTAGAGAAATTGAAAATTTGTCTTATCTGGGTCCCAAGAAACCTTATCTAACTTTGAAATGTAAACTGTTTTGGGCAGGAGGTTGTAGTAGATCAACTCATGTGGGCCTTTCCAACCTAAATTATTCTATGATTTTATTATAAATGGGATATACGGTGAAACAAATCAGAAAAACATATCTGATTAATAATGCCAGATTGAGGTTGCTACTTTAGAGACTGACAAGTATCCTTTCAGAATATACAACATCTCTACACATGTGTAAAGCATTAACATTGCTTTATTCATTCTAATTTAGCCAACAATTGAAGTCTGCAGATTGTTCAGGTAGAGATATCTAAAATAGAAATATGTGCAGGAAATMCTTTTATTACAAAGCTACAGGTCTTGGATACAATATCAAAAGTAATGGGAAATGATGTTAAAAAAATACTCAGGTAATCTTCAGAAAGAACAGCCATGGAAAATTAATAATAAGAATCTTGCCATCTCACTGTTGCTGAAATCAAGACAAATATGATGAGGTCTATTTCATACAGTAGCAAGCAATGAAATGAATACTAATTTAAACCTCTGGGACAGATTCAATTTGAGTTAAATGATTTTCCTCTAATAAATCTTGATATAGTTTTAAGGATCTATAATTTTAAAGTTTTTATACTGCACAGGACATTAAAAGTAATAGTTGCTTTCCATCTGAGGATGAAGGCTATCAAGACTTTGTAGCAACTGTTAAAATAGAAAGGGCACTATTAATGTCTTTTGCTACTCTCCTCTAGCATTTACAATTATCTCTTTGATTTATCCTTGAATAATTCTATTGGGATGTAAAGATTCCCTAGTAAGTCTCCAATAAAGCATCAACACTGATGGAGACTGAGTGCTGATGAATTTTCTTCCTATGTTTCCTGTCTCCTCTGCAGCAAGCTCAAATCTCTCCCATGTTTTCTGTCTATCTTACCACACCACAATTGGCAGTGACACATCTGAAATGCCCAAAGCCTATAATTCTTGAGGTTCCTCTCACATTTACTAAGCTCTTCACTACCTCATCAGGGAAAAGAGGGGAAAAGAAAAGGAAGGATGTGGGACTGCAGCACAGAACCAGGGGAAAGGCCCAGAGGCACAAATATCTTTTTCTGGATGCAGTCTATCGGTAGGACAGCCAGTCTCCTCACCTGTAATATTACTCCTATTTGTAATTATTTTTGTTAGGGATATATTGTATAACGTGCAATGGAATAACTGTTATTTCTTAAATTGGATCCTCCTGTATCAGCAACATTTATCCTCTATTTACAAGTTACAAGAACTAGAGTTTTCTCTATAGATATAAAAGGTTTTCCTAATGAACTCAGTCTCAGAGTGGCTCTTTGAAGCTGGGAAACTACCTCCAAATCTAGTGTAACAAGGTGCAGATTGAAAGAATCTTCAGTAGATGCTAAAAATGTTATAGACAACACAAGACAAAAGTGCACCCAGGAAAAGTCCTTTATCATGACTACCTAGAGTTAGAAATCTAAATTCTGCTGACATCCACATTTTGTATTACAATGTTCCCTAGGTACAGAAATATAGATGCCCACATGTAGGCAGTCATTCCATTTTGACAAGTTAGATACCCATATCCATTTCCCACCTCACTTACACTTCTGACCAACTATAGGTAAAATAACAATCAAGTATCACTTTATAACCCTGGTATGCTTCAGTAATTAGGCAAGCATACCAAGGTACCCCACTGAATCCTGCTCACTTTCATTAAAAGATAGAACTTTAGGAGAAGGTGGGTAGTCCCATAGACCTCTAGTGTAATATCTGGGTAGATCAATAACCTAGAAAAAAATACCTCTGAATTCCAGTCCCTTCACTAAGTACTGAAATTCAACTTTATTCACACATTTGAGAAGTATCCATTAACCACCAAGCCATAGAGTAATGAGGAGGGGAAGAATCCAGAGGAGACTGAGTGGACTGGGGCATTCTTCATTACTTTTCTGCACAGCAGCTCAGTGAGATTAATTATTTCAGAAAGAAAATGTACAAGCTGAGGCTTGAGACTCTAGCCTAGTGATTAGGGCATTTAGCTGTGATCTAGGAGACTACTGTGCATTCATTGCAAGGAATGACTTTTTCTGTAGTTGTCAGGATATTTCACTAGTGCGGTGAAAAATTTTAATTAGCATACTAATCCATGGAGTACTACTCTACTCTTTTACTTGATTTAGGTAATTACATTAATTAAAGCCAAATTTATACAAGGAAAATCATATAATGTCCAATAAAAATATGAAATGAGTAAGAGTAGATATTCTTCATTGTACCGATAAATATAGTTAATTTTCCCTTAGCAGTCAGGAAATAGTTTGGTTTTGCATGAAAATCTAGGGCTTCAATTCTATAAAGCAGTCAGCATATGCCCAGTCTTCAGCATATACTGAAATTTATCTTTATTCACTAGATAACTTCTGCATATGTTTAAAGTTAARAGTGTACTTAAATCTGATGGTTCTAAAATAAAATTAAATGCACAGATAATACTGTTCTAAATTCAAAAACATGATTTCAACAACTGTAATAGCTCTCTGTAAAAGCCAATATCTACTGCTAGGTCTATATTAATGTTAATCTTCTATGAGAAAAATACTGTGCAATACTGAAAATAATCAAAAGGCTTTACTTTTACACTTTTTTACTTGGGCATGTTAACTCAGATATCATTCATAAGAGCTGAAACCAATTCACAGTTCAACAAATACAGACATATTGTGCCTCCTCCACAGTCATAAGACAAAATTTATTCCTGAATTATCATTCTTAATGATCTGGTTTAATTACTGGAAAAAATAGGGGAAAAAAAGGACTTTTATTGAAATATTTGCATAATCTATTTTTTGTTGTATTTATTGATTTTATAAATTTGTTTGTAATTACTTTCCTCACTGAAAGGTTGTATAAGAAAMAATAATTTGCTTCTGGAAGTATGAGAAGCTTGATCAAATATATTTTACCTCAGCAAATGATTCTTAAATTGTTGTACTCATTCACTATTTCACTGCATACGTTAAAGAATATTCTATTAACTCACCAAGAGCCCTGTAAGAGATCTGTAACTTGGAAAAGTAGCATAATCCATGAATCAATAAAACACAAGCCACATATCCTTCACAGATAGTGTAAAAAACATCTAAAACAACTATTAAAGTATTTGTACTTTAGTAGTGAGCACCATAGGAATCCCTTTCTAGTACCTAGCGTAGTGCAAAAATGAGATAAAATTAGTTTCCAGGATGGGTAAAGATCATAGTACAATCACTAGATAATATCACATCATGAAATAATTGAATGTATTGTGTTTCCCTTCAGAATTTGGAGGATTTTAGTTTCTTTCAGATTATTCTTTTTGCARAAGTGCTTCACCCAAGGTCTGTGCCAATCTATTTTAAAAACTATAGGTGACAGATAAATTATGTATATATTGCAAAGAGCAATGGAGAATGAACTGGTCGAGGAGCCATAATATTCTTAGGACAATAGAATGAAGGGTAATATGTGTTGCATAACCTTACCAAGAAAAAGACTGATTATCAGGGAACTTTATTTGACTGACAAGATAAATTTACACAGGCAAGGTAGAAGATAAAACTGAATTGTGGAATGGCAAACTGAAACAACCAAGTCTGTCTAGCTGGATAGTAACAAAATAAGTATGAAGTCCTATGTTTCTAGTTGATTTTGAAAACAAAACAAAACAAAACAAAAACAAGAAACTACTATTCCATCACTTAGATTTTCTAATGAGATGACAAATGAATATCAAATATTTAGAACATATCATAAACTCTTGAAAAGACAAGGCTTTTGCTTAAAGATACCTGTAGCATACACAGACACAAACAAACACATGTTTAAATTTAAAAAAGCTTTTAAGAAGGATTTTAATTCAAGGTGAATATTGTCATGTTGCAAGTATATTTAACTATGAGGGAAAATTCAACTGACTGCATAAGGCAAGGTATTCAAATGGGCAAAGGGGTGAAATAAAGGGCTTTTCTGCTTGTCATGAGCTGAAAGCAAATCTCAAGATAATATCTCTATGGCCTAAGGCAGAAAGCATGCAGTCATAAAAGATCACACATTCTGTGCACTGAGATCTTCATAATTTTGTGCTTTTCCATAGTTTTAGAGAGAGGTGTTTTGGTGAGGAGAGTCATGAAAGCTCTCATGTAAGTGTGTTATTGCATAAAGGCTATGTGAGCAGACTTCTTGAAAACTCATCCTTTCCCTTTTAATATGCTTGATTTATCATAACTATTCTCAGTAGAAGTATCTACGTGTTTATTACTACTGCACCAGGACCAAAATGTACATAATGTTGCAGGGCAGAGTAGAAGTTGGGCAGACAACAGGAAGTGGTTTTGTTACTAGCTGTTTTCCAGGAATAACAAATGATGATTAACAGTACTATTAGTCAAAATAAGCAGACTGAGAACATGCATTTCCATTCAGTAGCAGTTGATGAGCAACTCCAAATAACATACATTTGAAAGATTATTGCAGATATTGAATGATTACTCTTTTCTAATGGAATGCCGTGAGCRATTGATGCATTTGGTTCTACCAAAATAGTGGGGAAACCCCATGACAAGGAATCTTATTCATCAGTGACTTAACATTCATTCTTTTAGAGGAATATCCTGGCAGCAAAGAAATGCAAAATACGAATTTTCAATTTAATTTACAAATGAAGTAATTGAAAAAGATACTTCCAATTTTACTTAGAGCATTTTCTATCTAATATGCCCCAGGACTATTATACCAAAAACAAATGCAAGAACTAATTTTAGAAAGTAAACTCAGCAGTAAGATTCTTCTCTCAAATCTAGTTTTCCTAACGACGTTAGTATCACAAATCAAGTAAACAGCTGAGGGATTTGCTGTATGTGCTGCATTAATGGCTTAGCTAAAATCATGTGTAGTCTCGGCATAGCATAGTATCTGTGCACCAAGAGCACAAGTGATTCTTTTCTCCTTTGCATTGTGGCTCTGTTTAATGAATCAGTAATAACAATGCTGCAGTTCCTCTTTAATTCTAAGACAATGACTCTCAGAAAGCAAACATTATTCCAGTAAATGTGACCAGGCTCAAGTACTACCTCATTAATATGTGTGCAATTTAATTATTTGCACATTCACATGAACAGAAATGGTCTGAGCCAAACAGCACACTCCCAGGCTCTTTCTGGACATGAGTGATAGGATAGGGTGGGCCCAGAAACTATTCTTGGTAAAAACTACAGATGAAGCCAGCCTGGGTAGGTAGCAGAGACCCTATTCAGGTAGACTTGAGCTGTTTTTCACCATTCATTTTTAGCCTTAGGGTGTGTTACTTCGCTACTGTAGGTGTGCCGTTAGGTTAGAAAGGTCAGGGCTCATCTGTTGTAACTCAGGGATGCTGTTAACATCTACTCCACAAAAAGCAACAGAGAAGGGGGTGAAATTGTCTGTGCCCTAAGAGAGAGGATTTCTGCAAGGCAGGTTATAACTAAAATATCCGGACTGATGACCAGGAAAAGAATCCAATCTCAAAGCCTACTGCCTCTGCTGGGATACAGCCATGACAGGTAGATGGGAGGCAGAGCTAACACTACCTCTGCTATGGAACTTTTGGATATTAGTGTGATCTGAGGAGCCTGTGACTCTAAGTTACAAGATTCTTTCATAAAAAAAAAAAAAAAAAAAAAAAAAAAGCAAATCACTAAGGTTACTCAGGTTATTCTTCTTAATTGGAAGCTATTGTGCTCTCCTCAAAGTCTGCTGCCACCTTCTAACCTTATTTATCTAATTCTTTCTGTGAGGAACAAAAGCAATGTAGATTAAAGGCAACACAGAAGGAGGTTTAGCTGTATTACAGACCAGTGTGTTTACAATTCTAAGGTACAACTTGCAGAGCTGTAATACGAATGAAATCAGTACTGGAGAGACGGTTTCATACATTACCAGAATGTCTCTATTACTGAAATAAAAAGAGGTATCTCTTTTACTGTACACACTATCTCCTAAGGCCTAAGGAAAAAACACGAGAATAGCAGAGGCAGTAAACCCTCACAGGAAACTGGGATAAGAAAAACGCAATTGACAGTGTAAAGTCTGACCCAAACACAGGAATTAATATTGCAGCTTCTGCAAAAAGTGCAGTGAGATCATTAACAGCCAATAGCTGCCAGAAAGACCTGTGATTTAAAATTGTTTTGGCAGAGAACACTTACATTAATTTTCTGGTATCATCCTGAGGAAAGAGTAACATCTAGAGATACACTACAGACACTTTACATGTTCTATTTTGATGTTCAGATTCTAATTTACAGATAATGTTTGCCAAACATTTCCATATTCATAACTCTGATGTTAAAGTTAGTCTTCATTAGATAATAGAAATTCTGCTAAATATGTTGCTTTTGACTTCTGAAAGGAAAAACTACTTTGGAAAGGTCAAGTAATTAATGGCTACACTTTGACTTTGCCAAGTGAAACATACAATAGCAAAGCATTCTTGCTCTAAAGATATGTTTAAAAAGTATTTCAGTTATATTTTTATCCCATGTATCTCTTAACCCTTATATCTCATAACTTCATCTATATTAATATCAGTGAGTGCTATATATCTAGAATACACCATACTCCAATGATTTTAGATGATGGTTTCTGAGAACAATTTATATTTATTTTTATATAAATAGCAATAGAATTGACAGAAGAATGTCTTCATTGTAAAGGATATATATTTTTCATTTTAAATGTTGAATAAATATGAATTCTAAAGGGTATGGACAGATTCATTTTTGCCACTTATTTAATATCAGATGAAATATGATGAATCCATCTCTAGAAAAGAATAAGTTTTAGATTGAGTAGAAAGGATGAAAATGATTTTTGTCAGGCAGTCTACCATATTTTGGACAGTTATGTTGTTAATGGTAGCAATTCATCTCCTGACAATTAATTCTTTGAATACAGCAATACAGCAATTTTTGAGACTCCATTAAGAAGAAGGAGATGCATTACCTCTGTTGTGTATATAATACAATGTTTCAGAGATTTGGCTAATAACTTGGCTTAAAACTCAGGAACAGAAAATTAGGAATGTCCTAACTTCCTTTTAGTTCTGCTTTCAATGATAAACAGGTATTTTTAAATTTCTTTCAAAAATTCCTGTGGTGGTTATTAAAATATATAATTATTATTGTCAACATTATTTGTCTGCTATTTAGTTTGCTGCCAATAAACGTAAAGCATATTCATTTAGCGATATAGTAGAAGTGATTCCTAACCAAGGTAGCAAACCTATAAAATATTATTGGAGCAGACATACTATTATGGGATTTGCTAGTGTCATTGTGTTTTGGGGTTGAGTGGGTATTTGTATTATAAATGGAGTTTGTGGGGGTTTATGCATTTCACTGCTTTGACTGAAAATATTGCAAGACTAAACTAATTGTTTGCCTCTGTCTACTTCTACATCTAAGCTGTTTTTCTCAACAGAGGATCAAAATTGACTCTTCTTTTTTAAAGTGAATATTTATTGAAGTTTTTTTTTAAGGATGAGAACTTTGGGAGAAAATCTGCTTTTGTGAGAGGATTTACTTATTATTTASTAATGTCTTCATTGCTATTGTTGTTCATGTACATTTAAAGCAAACATTTGTTACTTTCCTTAATATACTATCATATATTCCAAGATGAATATCCAGATTTTTAATATCTTACCTAGCAATAGATAGATACAACAGTTTTAATTTAGAAATAGTACATTAACATCTACAATACGCCTTAATTATTTGATACATTTTCATCCCTTTCTGGATTTCCTGAACATATGCAATTGTACCTACCTTACTGCTTGTTTGCTTCTTGAATTTAAATGGTATTTAMTGAAAATACATAATGGTTCTTTTTCTTCCATCATACAATCCTTACTCAGTCTCAGCTATTCGCTTCATCTGTTACTCTTCAGCTCCTGCCACTGAAAAACATAAAGTTGTCTAAGTGCTTGAAGATACGCAGCATGTGTTCAGTGCCTGTCCCATAGTAGTTTTGTCTTAATGCTTGTCTTAATGTAGAGTATTGCTACCTCAGCCCTATTCCCACATGCAATAGCTGATCTGCTTTCAAGGGTGTTCCTTATGGTCAATGGCAACAATCATTAATTTTCAAATCATTATATCATTGTCATTGTCATTAAATTGCCTCAAGGCTGCAAGGCTACTCTGAAATGATGGTATAGCTGCAGCCAAAGCATCTTATCTTCAACGAACTCAGACAATTGCAGTATTGTCATTCTCATTATGAAAATGCAGAAACTCTCCCAAAATAGCAGGGGACAGAGAGAGAGAAGAAGAGGAAGAAGAAAAAAAAAAAAAAAAAAAAAAAAAAAAAAAAAAAACACCACATTAACTGTTGTTTAAGTAGTCACTCTTCTATCAATACTCTCCGTTGTGCACATAATCCTATCCTTAAAAGTCTGAGATTTCAAACAACAGATGCTTGAAATCAAATTCTCTGGTCATTTGATTCATAATAGATGGGCTGATTTTCATAGGTGTTCAATAAATCACTGTTTGAACTGAGATTCCTGTAGGTAGAGATTCAGACTTATTTTCCTCAGAGAAAAGTATTTTTCAAGGAGCAACAAAAAGATAATTGCAGAAAAGAGATAGTGTAAGCTAGTTCTAACTTGAAAAAAAAATTAAAAAGTTCAGAGTGATAAATTTTCATCTCTTTAAATGATGAGTTCATTTCTCAGGAGGAATGATATTTAAAATGCTACTAAAATTCTATTGAGAAATAAAATTTGAAATCAAAATAAAAATGAAATTACTAAAACATTTTACTTTGATCCAAAAAGCATGCTTTACACTCCTCATTTGAGAAAAAAAAAATACAATTTTATTTTCACTTAAGTTCTGATTCTGGATTTTATTTCCTGAATTTCCAGGAAGTTTCCACCCAATTTTACTCTTCAATCTTGAGTTGCAAGTTTAAGTGACAATTCTGAAAAACCTTTACAGCATTAATATGATGACAACTTCTTGAACATAAGTGGTTCTGTTAACCAAGAGTAAGTAAGTGAAAGGTTTCTGTAAATTGAATTGTAATAAGGATGAATTAATCCTACTAATGTTAGTGCAGTTCTACATGTTTTTGGCAATGGACCTCAAGTCTTTCTCTGATCATCCAAGCAAAGTCTTTAACCTTTTCTGCTGAAATGCCTGTCAGTCATGATAAATGGTATAGTGGACAGTCATCAGATGAAAATAAATGTACAGTATCACTGGAATAAGAACATCAAATTCATTTTAATCTGGGATTTCTGAATGGATTAAATCACTCCATGAACTGTCCTGAATATATAATAGGTACTTCAGCAGAYCTGTAAAGTGAAGCTCCTTGGGTCAATTGAGCAACAAAGTAGTTATTTAAAGGATTTTTCAYCTCTGTATTGACTCTGATTTCTAATAAAATAAAGCATAGGTTATTCCCAAGTAACCATGAAAGTTGCTATTGCTTTTAATTTCTATTTATGATGAGAGTTGATACAAAAGCAAATCAGATTTAGCAAATTTTCACCTGATTTTGGAGGAGTGTTTTATATGGTACTATTTTTAACAGCTATCTTTATGCACCTAGTTATATGCTGAAATTTGAAAGTAAAATACCTTCCTGAAGGGAATACTGGTATATGAAGTTTTTTTCTCTCCTACAGGAAGCCACCTTCCTATACAAAATATACTGTTGAGTTTTCTGAAAACATGAACAATAAGCAATAGAACAGACAGTGAAGACAGCCTTTCTGAGGAGGTAAAAAATATATGGTGACCACCTTTCAAGTAAGCAAAGCTTTCAGTGGATGAAGACACAGATTATCTTGGAAAAGCTGACCCATATAAAATATGCCCATTAAGTTGATGATATCAAATTTATCAAGTAGGGCACTCTCAAGATTTAACATCTTCACAAACTTTTCTGCATCTATTTTGAGGTGTTTTRCAGTTATTTGTAGCAACTTCTTGCTTTTCCTTTGGCTTCAAATAGTGAACAATGTACTGAAAAACATCCTGTCAGTCCACTGACAGACTTCTAAATTGGAGCAATATTGTTTTCCATCCAGAATGTTGAGACTTGGGTCAAAGGGTGAAAGTTTGAAGGACCATTTTGTGAATCTGAGGCTGGAGAATAGGTCGCAAAGCAAAAGATCTCTCCCCAATTTGATCATGGGCTGATACAAACAAAGCATTTTAGAACTAACCAGTACAATAATGCAAACAACAATTGTTGAGCGAGGACACTTGTACAAACCTTCAGGGAGCACAGAGTATTTACACTGTTCAGAATACTGTGGCATGTTCAAGAGTGAACTAATCCATAATAAGATGTGATTTCACTGCTATATAGAAATAAGTAACAGGAATGAAAGAAAAAGTACAATCTTGCCCACCAGGCTGAGCTCTCAACTGAAAAGTATAACATATTCTACCTCTATTTGATTGCTGTTAAAAGAGTGCTCTAAAAGAAAGTACTGGTGTTATGTAAGGGTGATAGGGCATAAAAGCATCTCTTTGATTTGTGCATAAATATTTGGTGCTTTTTCCTTGTTTTCAAGAAGTGAAATTTTCTAATATTTTTTTTCTGCCAAAATGGTTATAGTCACCAGAGGCTGGAAATATTTTCATTCTTAAGAAAAGGAGAAATAAATCAAAAGACCCTGACGCTTTCTGTAGAAGCTCAGCTAAGAAAATACTCTCATCTCTTCCAAAGTGCTTTTCCTCTCAAAAAAAAATTCAAGGAAACCAAAGAAGAGTGAAAACATGCTTTATTTCACCATACAATCAAAAAAAATCAAAAAAAAAAAAAAAACTAGCAATGAGATAATACATTTTAAATTACTATGAAATTAAGGAAGACTGCCGTTGGAGTGGAAATGGTAAAGTCCTTGCTAAGTGCACATGAACATTATTACAGCCTCAAGGGTGCATTTTTACACAAATATTTTATCAGGAAATAAAAATCGTATATCCTTTTCTGCTCATATTTTAGTCCTTTGTGTTCCTAGCAAAAATAAGATATTACCTTACATAATGTACAGAAATATATACAGTCAAGTTAAGTCTGCAGCSAGACTTTGGCGTCATTAAGATTAGATCACACAAATTCTCTGTATTCTCACTGAGTTACACAACTGGACTAAGGATTATCTAGTTTAGTGTGATATTCTCTGCCATTTCTTGGAGAAAGAAAAATGAATTTTAATGGTATTTATAAGGCACCCATACACCTATAACAAGCATCAACACTTCCTGCTTTTTAAGTGAAATCACAAGGTGAAATGAGTTATTCCCATAGTAACTTAAGGTAATTTTCCAAGAGGAATACTTAGAAAAATGTCTCCTGAAATAGTTTTGTTATATATGCACAAGAAGTTGACCCTGGAAATGTACAAAGGCTTTCGAATAGATGTTGTATTCACTTGGTTAAACTTCAACATGACTAAATCTCAAGTGTCACTAAATTTTAAACTCAAATATCTGTGTGAATAATGACTATGGTATATCACTTTTCATCAAGATAGGAGAATGATTATGACTTCATAACAATATCAATAGATGCAAGAAATTAGTGTTTTTCAGGATTAACACAGAAGACCAGCAAACATGGACGAGAGTATTTTGTCTGTAAACAACTGAAAAATAAAATAATATGTGACTTAATTTGTTTGATTTTCAGCTTTTCAAACTCCTCTGTTCTTTTCAGCCCATAAGATCTTATTGCTTTCTTAGTAAGTGAAAAAAAAATTTAAAAAGGATTCTTTAGGAGGCCAGGAACCATTAGGAACAATTTTTTTAACTGACTTTATTGAGGTAATGAGATTTGAATGTGATATGCCAAGGGATTCATTATGCCATGTTTTATACCATTTCCACATTATTCAACTTAACTGTTGAAGTTAGATATGTAGTCAAATCTAATCTTCTCAAATCCTTTAATAAGGGAGAGACAAGAAGGGAGATGCACCCTATTTTGAGACACATGCACAGTAAGACAAATGACTCTCCATTGGCAAAAGAATACAAAAATAGTATAGATAAATGTCTACCAATTTTATAGTGAAGAGGAGAGAAATGTATCTTGCCCTTTCTGCTTGTACTGACGTATTTCTTTTGCATTCAGGTGACTCTTCCCCAGGCTCTGCTTATGCATGTGTAAGAACATCCCTACAGCATATCTGCTCTTGAAATATAGTAGAACCGACAGAAAAAAAAAACTGTTCTTGCAAAGGATAGTATGCCTGGTTTTGCAGATGACTCCTAGCAAAAAAAAAAAAAAAAAAAATCATTAAAAGAGAGCAGATGAAGGTGGTCTGAACTTCTGAATTTTAGTCTTAGCACTGTCTGGCTGAAATGGCATTTTACATGTAAGTAAGGTATTATGAAAGCAGACTTCACTGCAAAGCAGACTTCACTGAAAGGTGGAAGGCCTTCTTTTTTCCTATCATTACCTAAATGATTAGGTGATTTCACTGCTCCACTGATAAAGTGTTTCTGAAGTGAAGAGACAAAATGTGTTGTCTCTTCAAGGTTCCAAGGTTCTTGCAAATTCAGGTGATAGTACCTCAAGCTGCGGGGAACCAAAACCACTCTTGCTCTGAGTAGGAAGCAATCRGTCCATTCCAAGTTATGACTGAACAGAGAACTCTAATGGAAATTTCTGCAGAAGCTTAAAAGACTGGAAGACATTAAGTGCTCTTACAGTCAGCATTACTGAGCCAGCTTCCCTCAATTCTGTTTTGCTAATATGCTATGGCGTGGAAAAATTTATAAAATAATCTACATTGGAATGATCTGAGTTTCTGAAAGTGCATGGTTAGTTTGCAGATGGAGCACATATAAAGGAAATTATTTTCTTTATCCAGAAAAACTAAAACAACTTTGCTGAAAGCAGAAAAGAATGCCTCTGAACTAAGACTAAATAAGAAACCCATCAAATACCAACTAAAGAGCTGCTGCCATCTGGGAAGTTGGGCTTCCATGGAAATTTCCTTGCTACTTGAATAAATTCAAACAATAACCCTGAACAATAAACACGAGGCATTTAAAGTTGTGTCAGTCACTTGTTATTTTCAGAAACAAGAAATAAGACATGACCATGTTCAACTACTTTTAGGAGTTCAAGGATCCTAAAGCTAAGAAGTTTCTCAATGTTTTGTATATTCCATTTTGAAGGGAGAGTGTCATATTAATCTCAATTCTCTGCAGAAATTGTAGTTAAAAAAAAAACAAACAAGAAATTAACTTCACAAAGGAAGAGCTAAGGAAGCTTGTGGTAAGCATTTGAAACCTACACACTCATTCAAGTGGGACATTAAAGTGGAAATTAACAGCCAAAGTTAAAGACTCAGTCAGAAGAAAAAATTGTAGCACCTTTAAAATTTCTCTCAAGAGGATTCCTCATGACCAATATCATTTGTGGGCAGAATAAAAAAGTACTGGATATAATCCAGTTCTTTAATTAAGAAAGCACACATATGCCATCAGATTTATTCTGACTCCCTATGTCAAGTTAAAACAGTTGGTGGTGATCCAGATAAACAGGTCTCTTTGCAAAATGAGACAAGATCAAAAGTGGCATTATATTTCCATGTGATCAAAGCCTTCAGAGTTAGTTGCTAAATGTTTCCAGTTGACTTTTCATTTTGCTTTAATGTTCTCCTAATACTAAACAGATTAGACATTATGTTAGAGCAGAAAGGTAAAGTCATGTTAGTCTTATTAGCCATAAGTTTTTGCATAATATTGAGAAATGTGTGCTGAAACATAACTGAAGGTATTTTATTCAGCAGTCTGGACACAGGAAGGCTAAAGAAACAGATCTGGTCTTGATTACAGAGACAAGCTCACCAACATAAACTTGAGACTCAGTGGACCAACAGTGGCCCCTCACTCCTGCAGGTCACGGTGCTCTGTCGAGCTGCAGCTTGCAATGAACAAGATTACAGGGAGTTTTTCCCTATCATGTCCAGTAGTGCATGGACAATGCACAAAAACATCATGTCTTACGTCATGGTCCTGCTAGCTATGTGCTACATTTGTGTTTGGCACCGCTTATTCAGTTCAGAACACACTCAACAGTTGGTGACTACTGAAAGGAGAGAGACACCAAGGTCCCTAGATATGGTCTGGCTGGGGTTACATAAAGCAGTATTTCACTCCCGCTGTTGTCAGCAMAGAATTCTGCATAAATAATTCAGCTGATATATTTGGGGAAATTCTGATAGAATAAGAGGTGGCAGAACATATCTGGATCTGTAAAACTCATGCTGTGAGAATATTCTGTAAACACTCCTGTCTGTGCCTGTAATCCAGTTGCCAAATTTAGGAGTGCCAAGACCTCTTCATTTTTGCAACGAGGCCTTGATTTAGGTTGATGAAATAATACGACCTGATTCACTTCAAAATGCTTTATTGACATTTTGCTAATAGTAACTGTGAAAAAGGTGTGGAAACACAAGAAAAGAGGGACGGCTTTTAATGCATTCCCCATCTGTGAGTGATTCCTGGAAAAGCTTAGATTCAAATCTGAATTTGAAACATTATCTGCAAGAAACCTTAAGAGTTCAGAAGAAGTAGAGGTGAAGGTTGTATAGAGGGGCTGCACCTAAATTTCATGTAACTTCTAGGATGCTTTTATGCTTTAGAGAAATTCTTTACACACAACATGAGGAATACTACTACACACTGAAAATCTTTCTGGAAATGGAACAAACTCCATGAAGGTGCTTCCTGCAAATAGGTAAAGTACTCCATATTGACATTGTATGGCATTTCCTACAAGTGATATGCCTAATTCAACATTGATGATGTTTTGCTGGATAAATAGTAACACTTTAATCAATAGAGCACAAAGAGTTTACCATTATTTGTGGTCAATTTTCTTCTCTGTTTCTGAGGAGACGTATTTGGGRAAAGCCATTAATGTTAACATATGGTTGACAGGCTGATTGCTATTGAATGAAGAATATAAAGTTCAGAATATCTATCACATATATCTAATTGTCTGTGACCATGGCTGAATAATGAAAAAGAATTTTTCCAGTCCAATTCCAGCATCAGCTGTCATCAAGTTTAGAAGAAGACCTCATTTAATCCTGTAGGATACCAACTGAAAGGGTTCTGTCTTCATTTTATTTTATGAAAAATTCTAGTCGGGCACAATCAAATATTTTTTCATTTCAATTTTGAATATAGAAAATATTCCTAAATCAAAATGACTTTTGCAGCTTAACCATATCATTCTATTAAAAAAAAAAAAAAACAGGGAAAAAGATAAAAAATATGATCTCTTCATAGCTTATAAATTATATCTTTCTATCCTTCAGCATCTATAAATAAATTATATTTTCTTTTTTAATTGCTTGAGGGACTGTTCAGTGCACTTACTTTCTTCAAATTTTTTTTTTCTTGTGCAATGGTTCTGCAATCATTAATACTGAAATGAGGATGTGTCCCCACCTGACCTGATTCAGGTCTAGCACACTTTTGTCTAATTAGCTACAACC
Organism: Nothoprocta perdicaria; assembly: GCF_003342845.1. Classification (NCBI taxonomy): domain Eukaryota; kingdom Metazoa; phylum Chordata; class Aves; order Tinamiformes; family Tinamidae; genus Nothoprocta; species Nothoprocta perdicaria. The sequence continues at coordinate 1,813,067 of NW_020454761.1, forward strand.
CGCAGTGTAGAGTCCTGACATCATACCCACACAACAGGGTTTCTTGCTACCTACTTAGGGATAGAAAGATCTGCTTAGGGCTGAAAAAAACTAAATTTAGAATTGTATAGAAAGATGTCCCTGATCTTACATAAAGGCTGCCAGAATGTTAACATATTTTATTGCATTTGAACTGTCAAAGTAAAATGATGGATCGGTCACTTCACTGAAACTTGGTGCCAGGAGCCTTAAAGTCAAATTTAATACACTGCCAAACCACAGCCTTAGGATGAGATTTTKGCCTGTGCATAAGGGCAGTGAAAGGTCAGAAAGTGATTCCTTACCACTGAGACTATTGCTATTTGGTAAGTTTTGCATTAGTCTTTGTACAAGGATAAGTTTGGCTCTCAGAAAGTTTTCTTTAATTATTTAAAATATTTGGGACACATGCCAGAAAGAAAGGTAATACTCTAAACTGATCAAAGAGTCCTTACCTAACATGTATTGGGAGTTGGCATCTCTTCCTGCTGGACAAAGCTACAAGGCAGAGCATCTACCCATGTATAATAAAGAATAGCTTTGGTTGACCAGTCAAAGTCTAAGAAGGAAACAAAAGGTTTGCCATTCMTTTTGTCATTCATGGCCTCTGGCTTTTAACCAGTGATACAAAGTCACTATCATGTCTAGTCAAATCACGATTTTCTGCCTGAGCTTTGCAGCACAGCAATTCACTCTCAGCCTTGGGTTTCAGCACTGTGTGCTGTCTGGTCTGGATAAAATGGGCCTTGTTAGGTTCTTTCAAGGAGAAATGACTACACCAAAAGCATCAGCATTTTATCAACATTTAGGATTGGGTGGCAGTGCCTAAGGAATACTAGGGAAAATGGTTTCAAGCAGGCCTCCATGTTACTGCCCAGACACAACACCCTCAAAATGCCAATGACACATTGTGGTTTAAAATTTCACCCTGGGCAGACACCAGCTGGGGACAAGAAAGAAAGGAAAATCATTAAAGAACAGGAGGTTTACTTGCAGCATCAGCAATTACAAATTTTTACAGACTTAATTTTCATGTGAGTTTTCTTTGGAGAACTGCTGCATATAATCAGGAAAGTGGTGTCATGAATCATAAATAATTTCAGCAAATAAAGGTTTATTAAATGTTCTAGTAATTAAATTTCTTCAGTAAATAGAAAGGATTTAATAAAGCGCACATCCACTCAGTCATCTAGTGCATGTTTATGCTTCTAATACTGTACAAGTCACTTTTCAAATGATTTTTTTAACTTTTGTTAAAATACATGATTCTAAGGAAATTAGAAACCTCTCATAAAATCTCTTTTTTTCTTTTAAATATCACTTACTCCTTTTGCTTTCCTGACACTTTATTCCTTTTTACAGAGCCACAATAGYTTGAAAAGTGCTATTTTAACCAAATTTTAACTGCTCGAGTGCTGGGCTGTTTATTCCTGTTTGTCTACAGATTAAATGTTAGTCCCTTTAAAATCAAGAGGAATCATCTTGTCTAGTCTATATGACTAAAATGGTCACCTGTTAAAATACTTCACTCAAACAGCCATGGCAATGTGAGGCTCATGCTTTGCATATGCATCTCACCAAACATACTAGCACTATAAAATGTTTGTTTACCTTGTTTGAATTCTTCCTAGGATAAGAAAAGGAATATCAATGATAAATGATGCAGATGTAAGGAAGTGGGCAGAATTAGAAATAGAAGATCACATATAAGAGGACAATAGAAGAAAAGGGATAGCAGGTAGCCCAAATTCAAGCTTTTCAGGGGCAATATTTAAGAGAAATTGGTAATGGATACCCAGGAATGGGCAATAATCACACATGAGGTGCAATGAGCAGTCCAATCAGTGGCAGATCCAGAATCATGAGAAGCCAAACATAAAATCCTTGATGGCCTAAAGGCACTCACGGTACTTTATGGCCAAAAAGGCTCTAATTACCTATTGCCTCCTAATATTGTTTATTTACTAAAAATAAAATGGAAGGAGGGAGTGATGGGAGTGATTTTAAGAAATGCTTATAAATAGCAATGCCAATTCTTCCATCTGATTTAAAACAAAACAAAACAAAACTTATTGTTACCAATTATGCCAACAGTTACTGTAAGCTGAGAACATTAAATAAAGCAGTTCCTGTAACATTTGGCTTGTTTGGCCTGCTATAGACCATGTTTGCCCCTTTGTAGTTAAAATGTCTATTTCTCTCAGTTAAAATGTCTATTGCTCAGGGTAGATGAGATAAGAAGGATTAAAACGTTTAAAAATATGTATCTTGTTTTGTTTAGATTGCATTGCAGAAAGGACTTGAAACATGCAATCAGCTGCATGAAATCATGTTTCAAATGATCGTGTCCCTGGAAGTTAGTGTAAAATCTCCAAGAAAGGACATATTATTTCATTCCAGGAATGAACTGGATGTGACACTGTCGTAATGGAAAACAAGAACTGAGTACATTTTTGCTAAGAATGTTTAAGGAATAATTCGGACTTTCTAATAAGGCTTTGTGCTGGAATGTACATATATAAATTAATCTTACTTCATATGATATAGTCTGTCTTTATTTAATAATGCTTTCCTCAAAATCAACAACAACAAAAAAAGAAACATTAATATTGATGTGYAATATATACCTATTTCTCTGTATGGAGAATGATAAAAATTTCTGCTATATGACAAAAAAAAAAATCTTAAACTTCATGACCATAGGAATGTCATTAGATTAACATTATCTTTAAAAGAACCTTGAGTGCCTGAAGTGGATTATTTCATGATATATAAATAAGAATAAATAACCATTTAATTTCAAATAACAATTTCAACAATGACAAACATGCAAATCACTGAAGGTAATACTTAGAAGAGCTATTCTGGTTTGTGTGCTTTAGACTAGCAATCAGTTTATATTCCAGGGAATCTGTAGCCTGGACCAACTCTTTCTGAAGTCAGTTAGGTTTGGCTTTTGTGAATCCTCAAAAAGCTAAGATATCGATGGTATTGGAAACCTTCAAGCACTAAAGACAAAAAGGTAGTCATGAACCACAAGCATTTTACTGGATGACTGGTGCTGCTGTTCTCCTCAGAAGGCAGGAAATGAACTCAAGTTTTCTATTCACTTGACTATGACCAAGATTTTATTTGTGGCTCTTTTCATTACTCTAAAATTCAGTTTCAGTTCTGCCTCACTGGCATCACAAGTATTCAACAAATCTAAAACTGAAGTCAAGAAGTGCCTAAGTGATTCTCTTCCCACTTCAGGGACATCTTTATTGTTGTTTTCACATTTTCAGTAAGGAAAAGAACACAGTAATCAAATATAGGCCCATATTTTGAGAAGTCTCCTCTAGCTGTTCACTGTACTGTGTAAAATCTGTGAGTGCATTTGTTTGTAAATGCCAAATCCCAGATTAGCATGTGCAAGAGTGTAATTATATGTTAAAGTGCCAGCCTGATTTTCCACATGTAAATGTGAAGTTTTATGAAATTCAACTAACCCGTAAGATCTAAGGTAATTACAAGTAATGAATTTGATGAAGGTCAAGAAAACTTGAAGTACATAGTAAAATTAGAATTTGCTTTTCTGGTCTATGCTTATCACCCTGCACATTTTTCAGTAAGGAACTGAAATGAAGCATAATTTACTATAAAATGCTGAAGAGAAAAGAAGAGGGCAAATATTTTTTTCCCTCTGTCTTGCAAAGCTGGTTTTTGTATTTGAAATCTCAGGGACGTTTTTGCCAAGTTCTCTGCAGGGCAGCTCTCATCTCCTCTGAAGGAAATGGAGATTTGAGCACCTTCATCAATCATTCTTGATTTCCTTTTGAGTCACCTGATGTGCAAGTTCTGCATTGCCACTGCTTCAGCCATGAAAATCTCTTGCCTAGGCAAGTAGCACTGACAAAATTGAGGATGGCAACTGTGAAAATGTGTATCGCTGCCTGTGAGTTGCAGAGAAAGAGCATATGAGCACAGCCCAGAGACACAAGCCCTTCTATAGCAGAGCTTTGCTGTAGATCAATACTCACAAATCTAGTAAGTCTTCCTCTAGCAGCAGTCTGCACTAGATCCTCTCCAACTGCTCCAAGCAACTGTCACAGAAATCTATGCAGGTACTATGTAACACCATCAATCACTTGTACCTCGCAAAAGTAGCAGATGATGTGATTTCCAGACTATTCCTTCTCAGAATAATGAGTTATTCCTTAAAATTCACCTGATTAAGGATATATTTGTCCTTTAATATTTTATATTCAATTGTCTTTATCTTCTCTTCATTGCCTCCATTGATTGAGGAATTAAGTTTCTCACCATTTCTCTAGCTTAATATTCATACTCTAAAGAAGGCTGCCTTCTTTACTGATGTGATTAAGATCTGTCCATCAAAACTTGCCATAGGCAAAATCAACAACCTCAGGCTCTGACTACATGCTTTGGAGTCTCCTTCTTTGGAGATCTTTAAAACCCGCTTGGATGCAGCCCTGTGCCACTTGCTCTAGGTGACCCTGCATGTGCAGGGGGGTTGGACTCGATGACCTCTGAGGTCCCTTCCAACCTTGGGCATTCTATGATTCTATGATTCTATGATTCTATGATTCTATGATTCTATGATTCTATGATTCTATGATTCTATGCTCAGGTGGGGTAGGCATACTTTGCTGTGCTTTGCCTCACTGTGCAATTGTCTATGATCATTCAGACCAGCCTGTGCTACTGCTGTCTTTCCTTGCCCCTGCCCAAAATAAGTTTGAAACACACATGAAAACATGTGAATTTTACCTTCATAAGACATCAGTAATRGAGGTATTCTGGGTCAGGACTCTGCATGGCAAGCTGCACCTCCTCTACAATGTTTAAGCCAAAGAGATCCATTCTGGCTTCTGTAATTCTAAGCACATCCGTTTCATTCATTAGGGGGCTGAAGAGTGGCTGCATCTCACAGTATTTTGAGAGCAGCATCTTACTTTTTATATTCTACTATTCACTAGTTTTCTACAGAAGTGTTGAAGATCTCTGTCACCAACAAACTCACCTATTCAATATGTGTCCCCATGCTCCCTAAGTAAGACACAGGACATTGATGYAAATATATGGAGAAGAGTTTACTTAAGCTGACTCAAATCACAGGAGATAAGAGCCCTTACAGGCAAGCACAGTGCACGTCAGTTTGCATCAGTTTCTACACTGAGAACACCAGAAATAACACTACTAAGCTCCTACCATAGTCATATATAGCTAGGTCTTCAGCAGTCCATATATGCCTTGCCATGAGTTTGACAGAGATGAGCAAATTTATTTGTGCTTTCCCTTGCCTGTGTCACACACAATCAGGCTCCTTGACAGTTCACTTGTCACAAGCAATTCAACTTATGCTGCACTTACTATGGTTTGCCAATCAGGGTTACGTGTTGCCTTTGGCCTCTTCATTTGTTTAAAGCAAATGGCAGGTGTATTTGGTAGCTCTTATAGTTGGCGTTTTCACTCCTACATGGCCAAGAAAGGATTGACCCAGATGTAATGCTAGAACAACACTGCCAGGAGTCCCTAGTCCCCATTTCCCCAGGGAAATGTATCTACAGCTGTGCAAAGCAACTTTAAGCCTATGTGTGCTGATAAAAAAGGTGATTTAAAGATCAGTCTAAGCTAAGGAAGAAGATCTGAGACTGCAAAAGTTAAGAGCTGCAAAAAGCTACACTTCTTGTGTGGTAGGCTTAGCTGGGAAATTTAGATCAATTTATGTCAGTTTTCTTTTGCTTAACTACCTTATGGTATGCCTGTCACCTCACAGTCTTCTAATGAAAATAAATTAAAATGTCTGTCTCTGAAGCAGCATCTTCTTCTCTTCCCAGTGATTTTAGTTCTTGACAGCAGCAGAGCTACATCTTAGTAATTAGGGCTCAGGTACTACCCTCAGGCAAGTAACAGCTATTGAGTGTCCAAGTAATGCAACTGAATAGTCAAAACCCACAAACATCAGAAAAAGAGTGGAGATACATTGAGTGAGCAAAGGAGAGGAAATTTTGCAGTGCTAGAAATGTGATTTCTTGCACTGGACCAATGCCAACTCTATCATGGCACTGTCTAAACAGGCACCTGTGTCCTCACCAGCTGTCCCTTCACACTCTTTGGCTTCCTCCTCAGCATCTCAATGCTCTCTGTCTGCTACCGCACTAAATTTTCTCACTGGAAAACAGTTGGAGAAATGAATCTCACTCTGAAATAAGAATGCTATAAATAGCCTGAGATTTATCTTTTCTGAAATTTTAGTCTATAAAGTGAAAGCTGAAGGCTGTCTTGACACATCATCTCAATTGATTCTAGGTAGCCAGGAAGGTAGAAATTGGAACCATTACAGGGTATTGATTATCACAAGTAGCATTGTTATTGATATTCAGTTATTGGAGTTGTTATTCAGTCAGAATACAAACCGGAGATATACATATATGCTTCTTATTCAGGAGACTATACACAGGTTAAWTGAGGAATATGAACAGAAATTTCTTTGAGAGGTTTGAGGTTTTSTACCTTTTAAAGCTCCAAAGAAATGCAGCATAAGAGGAAATGTTTGGCAATCTGAATTACCAATGGATGTAAATCCCAAATGAGCAGTATTAGGAGACATTGAATAAATATTCTGCATAGAAGGGAACAGTTGTAACGGGCTCAGAGTACAGAACTCTGTAATGGTTTCTTCATTATTTGGTATTCTCCTTCTCTGTTCCTTTGGTCTGTCTTACCCCTCTGACTGCCATAATAATTTTGTGTGTAATAATACATCCCATATGTAAACCAGGTTCTCTGAGTATTTCCTTAGGGAAATGTGACTGAGTATTTCCATCATGTTGAAACAGAAAAAAATTAAATTGCTCATTACTGGTCTTCCTAATCCTATTAACGGAACTATAGTGAGGGCATTCTGTGGTATTAAAAAATACTCCAAGACATTCTTTCAGAAAGTTAAATGCATCTGACAGGTAATACGTTAATGGGAGTACCGCAGGCTATGCTCTTGTGGAGATTTTCCAGTCCATATCCCAACTGTCTGAATTTGCTCATCACCCCACTCCATCCCCTCAAACATCCCCATAGGACTGTTGATTATGCTTCCAAAAGTAAAGGAGGAATGGGTTACTGACATCTGCAAAAGCCTACATAGGCTATCAGAGTAGTTTTAAACATGAAACACTTTTCCAGTTAGATCAGTGATCCAAGTAGCCCAGTACTCTTTCCTCAACCTATATATCTGCTTCTGGATTTGCAGCTACAAGAAGATACAGAGAAAGCTTGCGTACATCTCATCCCAGCAGATGGAACGAGGAACAGAGAGAGAAAAAACAGTTTCTCCTTTCTTCCACTAATACTTTCAACAGAATCAATACTCTGCTATCCTTGGAGAGCTCTGCCTGGAGCCTACATATGACTAGGGGGCTGACAGCTCCCATTCTGAGATTTATGTATTGTGTTTGCAAAAGGTGGCTGAAAAATCCTGCTTTAACGTAAGATTACAACCAGACAGTGTACTGCCTCCCTCCCTGCAGCTTGGTTATCTTCAAGCAAACACACATTTCTAATGAATTAATGAGATTCACAATTGGCTTGCTGGCAATGATCTGTTTTTGTTTATACCACCCTAATAATGGTATGAAAAATAGACCTTCTTTCCATTTGAGTAAGTTGTAATATTCCCATAGGCTTAAATGTACAGATGCCTAAACTAGTTCTTTCCTGGATTGCCCTAGTCACAATTGAAAATGAGCAATGGATATCTCCTTTGCATACAGCACGATTTCGCCATAAGAAAAAATAAGGAAATGAAAAAAAAAATAAAGTAAAAGCATGATTATTGTGTCCATTTATGAGAAAATGAAAAATAGTGATGGGAGCATTTTTTAAAACATTTTTAAGGCATATAAACTATATGCAAAATATATTAGTATTCCAGATATTTTTTATTGAGAGTGTGTTCCAGTTAAGTCATTATTAAAACTGCAGGTTGGAGGTACATCAGTACACATTTTATCATACTTCTGATTACTAAAAATATTCCAACTTTCTTTGATATTAATTGGATTAGTTTTCAYCCTCTGAACTCAATTTTTCATTTACTTGAGAGAAGAATTAGATTTGGGATGCAGATTAGATTCTAATTAAATTTGTCCTTTTCACTGGAAAATTGCCTAAGTTCTTTCCTATGTAATCTAAAAGGAAAAAAAAAACACACAAAAAGAAACCAAAAAAGCATGCACAAAGAAAAAAAAATCAGTGTCTCTCTTTCCTCTTCACTTGATTCCTGCATACAAAATATTCCATAAAGACATTAGAAAGAACAGTARCAGATGGTGCAATGGATTGTAATCCATCCATTTATATGGGGACAAGAAGCTTTAGTAATGCAAAATGCTTTAGTAATGGTATGGATTCTAGCTTCCCTTTTCAGGTCACACAGAGGAATAATTGTCATATAGTCAATAGTCATAAGGTTCTCAGGATAGCGCTAGGATTCTTTAGAAATTACCACATGGCAAAACACTCAAGTAACATGGTTCAGTGTGACATTGCATCTAGAAGGTGTCATGCTACCCTTGAAAACCTTTTGTTCTCTAAAATAAACCTGAGCAATGTGCTGTGGTAGCCAATTCATTTTATTTAAAAATACAATCATGCTAAGAAAATCTGTTCCTATATGTSGTGTATGAAGGTTGATTAATTCAAGATGTTTTAATTTAGACAATCACATAGATGTAGTAATCCTGTAATTAAGATAATACAGAGTATAATTTGTCATTAAGTATGTACTCAATTAAAAAAAAGTCCCTTGTATAATTGTTAGAACCTGGGAAAAGATCCAGACTTTTTTTCTTGTATATACATATCTTTAAGCACATAAAAGTATCTAACTTAATGCAACTGTTATTAARCTATACATCCTATATATTTTTCTTGCATATTCTCTGTAAAATATCTTTAAATGGTAGAGAARYACRTKAWRRKAWMARTTTTGTGTAAAAATAACAAATAATAGTATTTCATAACTCCTAGTTACATTTAAACCCTTCACCTGGATCCTCATCCTCATCCAGAAAAAAATGGCACTGGCTATTACAGTTACACCAATTAATCACTTGTTTTGCTCAAATTAAAGCCTATAATGCTGGCAGTGGATTTTTAAAGCCCAAATTAAAGACATCATGTGTCATACTACTGATGCAATCAGCACTGCAGATAGTCTCATTCCAGGCTGTGGGAAGGCTCTAGTCAGGTTTGTCGGGCAGACAATCATCTGGCAGACCATCATTTTTTTTTCAAAGTAAATCTATCTTGTCAGGCAACAATAACAACAGGGCCATGATAGTGTGAAGATGGCCTTTGGAGCCTAATTGGCTGTTTTTACTTCTCCATCTAGCCCTATTTTACAATGTAATTCACAGTACAGAACAATAGAGCCCAGCATTAGACTTCAAGTCACAAAAAAATAAGTCTTTTGGAAAGAGAAATATTCTGAGAAATGTTCAGAATTTCTCAGAGAAATGTTTCACAGACAGTRTAAGTGTGACAGCTTTTCATAAATGATAACCTGGGGTAAAATCCACCTACTGCATTTGCATCTAATTAGAATAATACAAAGTTTTCTCACTGCCTGATATATAACAGTAACAAATCATTTCAGCCACTTGTTACTTTATCATATGCTGGTTACTAAATCAGCCCTTTCCATTCACATTTCCATTTCCTGCCTCTAGAGAAGGCAAATTAAAGACATCATAGGGACATAGGCAAGACAAGATACATAAATAGCATCATGTCTTCTTTAGTACTACCTGGGAAAATTAGACAGTGCCTCAAGCAACTTTTTATCAGATTCTCTGTACACAAAATTGTGTCTAATTTTTCCAGCTTACATTTCTAGCTCCAGACATATTTTTGTATGTGAAGGCTTCTGGTTAAGTTATCAGGTTGTTATTCCTTCTGTTTGTGCTTACATAGTAGAAATCATTTAGTGGTTTCTGTCATCTTACAGATAAGAAAATCAGCCAGGTAGCTTCAATTTGCAGTTTAAGTTTATTTTCAGTTTCAACATCATCGGTAGCAAAGGAAAATAAAAACAGTTTGTAATCAATGTATGTACTCAGAAGAGAGAAAAAATTCTTGCACCATATGCTTTTAACATTGTAGGTGCAAAATGACCATCTTCAAAACAAGGGATTTCAAACTTCCAATGAATAGTCATTACAGCTAAGACTCAYGGACTTCCTGAAATGAGAAGCGCACAGAATGAGTCTTGTGCAATTTTCTAAAAATTGGCACCTATTTATGAAAAGAAAAAWTTTTTAAATGTATATGGAATGTGCTTTACAAAAAATCATATTAAATATGACATTGAAATTTAACTGACTCTGAAAAGAAGATAAGGGTAACAGATCTGATACTTCTAAGACTCTCAGAGAATATTTACAAATAATTCTTAAGACATGGAGAACAGCCTGCAGTTCAGCATCTGCAAGAAAATCCCTCCGGCTTAAACAAGGAACTGAAACTCAGGACCAGAGTCCACTTTAAAAGACAACATTTTAGTACATAATTCCATGAATAATTCCCAATTTGCCCAGAAAAGTAACTAAAACCACAAGTCAATTCAATTTACTTAAAAACAAACCAACAAACAAAATAAAAACTGCTTATCTGCTGAAAAATTCAGAGGGATAAGTCCATCAAAAGAGGTTCACAACAAATGTTGCAGTAAAGGAATATTTTTGAACTGGTTCCTTAAGTACATCAGTTGAGGATGACCTCAGAAACACTSTGAACACGTATAGGAGCAAGAGTATCTAGCAGATGTAGATTTTGAGATTGTGTTTTCTTCCCCCATCCTTTTTTATGCTACTGCTTTGTAAACCAGGAATTTTTAGTCTGTAAAYCAGAGTGTATCCATTTACTTGATTAGGATTAAACTTAGGATAAAACTTAGAATAAAAATACTTGTTCGTATTTTTATGTTGGCTAACATTTAAAGTGAAAACAGCAAACTTGATAAACTGGAGCTTCCTCTTCCTTCTTTTTGGAGGTAATAAACCCAAAAAATATATTTTCAAGTCTTTAAGTGACAAAGAACTGTGGTGATTTGGGTTAATGTGAGGACTAGTTGTATCAAGTAAAAGGGAAAAAGTAAAAGGGTCAAGTAAAAGGGAAAAACAAAAAATCTGTTGGAGTCTCTCTTGTGCTCCTCTGTGTAGGGGCCTACAGTAGAAAAAGAAACACCGTAAAGCAATCATATTCTACTTTCCAGAGCACTGTTAAGGAAATCTGAATGATTACTTTATGACACTATCAAGTCATGACATGTTTTCCTTCCTTCCTTCCTTCCTTCCTTCCTTCCTTCCTTCCTTCCTTCCTTCCTTCCTTCCTTCCTTCCTTCCTTCCTTCCTTCCTTCCTTCCTTC
>NW_020454761.1:1825256-1828289 GCF_003342845.1 Nothoprocta perdicaria
CTTGGCCACGAGGGCACACTGCTGACTCATGGTTAACTTGGTGTCAACCAGGACTCCCAGGTCCTTCTCTACAGAGCTGCTTTACAGCAGGTCAATCCCTAATCTGTACTGATGCCTGGGGTTATTCCTGCCCAGGTGCAGGACCCTGCACTTGTGCTTGTTGAACCTCATGAGGTTCCTTCTCTCCCTTCCCTTCCCTTCCCTTCCCTTCCCTTCCCTTGCCTTCCCTTCCCTTCCCTTCCCTTCCCTTCCCTTCCTTCCTTTTAAATAAGTTCTATACCTGCCTACTTGGTGAAAGTGACCTCTACTTGTTGGAAACACAGAGTTTGCAAGACAATCAGTCATTAACCAAAAGTATTTGTAGATTTTATTTCACAATAAAGTTTTATCCACTTCTTTTTTTTTCCCTTAAATCTGCATTCTGATTCTCCCTTCCCTATGGCACTGTTTGTCCTTTTGCTAAAGCTGGAGCATTAGTTGAGCATTCTCTAAAATTAGTTTGAACATTCCTTAAAATTAGTTATCTACATTTGAATTCCCTGAAATGAAAACAATAAATGCCTTTCACAATCAAGCCATTAATTGCTAATTCAAAAGAATCTAAAGTAGAAGTGTATACCACCCTCTAGTAATTAAAATAATAGGTTTTCCATTAAGATAATTTTTGCCAATTTATGTATTTATACAGAAAATTCCCTACAGTTTGCAAATAAAGAATGGACTGCACTCCTGCAGTGCATTCAGGAACAAATATAGATAAAGCTTTGAAATTCAGTTTAGAGTGAAAGATTTGGCAGGCTGGTAAATTTGATGTTGGAGATTATATATGACTGTGACTGGCATTTTAAATTTGCTATATTTACCATTTTAATTTGTGCATCTTATGATTTGACTATATCCATACATTGTGTGATTTAAAACTTTGAAAGGATATATARTAGTTTAAGGCAAGCTATATATTAGATAAGGTTTTTGTTTTGGAAGTCTAGGTAGCTCATTCCAACAAAACATGACAAAAAAAMCTGTTTTTCCTTGCATCTTTCAGAAAATGTTTCCATAAGCTGCATTTTACCATCATGTAATTTGTTTGGAAAAATAAAGTAATAAAACTTTAATTTGTTGCTTGTCTAAATGGTAGCTATGATTGTCACAGTAGGATGTTGTGGATGCTGAAAAAAAAAAAAAAAAAAGGCCTTGCAAAGATATGCAATCAGAGGTAAGGTGTTAATTATGACACTACTGGACAAGTATTATGTTTAATGTATTTTTAGACTGTTTATGTTCAAAAAATAGTATCCTTACRGCTGCAATGGTAAAAACAAAAAAGACAATGGGTGTCATTTTCAATTATAACACAAAGAATAATTACGATTTCTTGCATGCAACAATGTGGTAATTGCTGCTCTTTAGTGGCTGGCAGCACATACTGGTTGTCTCCAGTACCTRTAAGAGTAGAAGGCTTCCAAAATCATTCTTAAGAAAGCCAAATTACAAAATGTAGACTTTAGGTATGATATAACCAAAYCCTACAGAATGCAATGTTTGGGCTTAAAGCTGATCCATGGCCTCTAATGTCAGTTATCTCCTRCTCTGTTTCTACTGGAACAATCACAAAACTGACATCTGCTGCAGCAAAAATAATCCTATTGTTCAGCAGTAGTAGTTCTGCTGGACCACACATTGTCTTGAAGTCTATTTTTGGGCTATTTTGGCAATAACATGTGGAAATTGTTTGATTGGTATCATTTTATAAACTCTGATAATTACCATAGAGAAAATAAAACAGTGAAAATATTGTGGGTTTTTGTTTGTTTTTGGGGGGTTCTGTTTTGTTTTTAATGGTAGGCTGCTTTGTAAAGACCAGTTGTGTCAACTAAACCTAAAAGTTGGCAGGACTCTAAGATCATAGCAGATCTAAAAATATTCATATAAAAACACATTTTAAACAGAGAACTATTATATTTGGATTACTCTTAATGGACTTTTTTAACATTAATTTTTCTTCAGCAGTTTCTTCCACATGTATGTTCATGAAATCAGAAACCTTGTCATCACTTTCATGATTTTTCTTCACTGTATATTGAAGTTACTTATCTTATTAAGTTATAGGAATAAGTTACAGGAAAAAAATCACATTGACTTTACTGAAAAAAGTCTGTAGATTCTATGTTTGCTGGTATGCTGTTAAACTTATACTGCTGCAAAAAAATAAGACCCAACAAAACAAATATTTTCAGCAAGATACCTCACTTTTCAAGACAGGAAAGCCTTATGTAATAAAAAAGCATCAATGCAGGGTTTTCCATATTTTCAGAATTTTCTTAGCTGTAGTACTAAGTCTTTGTCAGGGGTAAGAGCTATCTAGTTAAAGAGTAGGGAGAAGTGCAGTTTCCATGTCACTGAGCAAGACTGCCAGGTGATCACACAAATACAGAAGGTTTTAATCACAGAAATGAATTAAATTACTTCTATGTTAAAGTTATATGCAAAGTCCTATTGGCTTGGATTCCTCAGTGAACTTGAGGGGGGGGAAAAAAAACGTCTGGGACCTCATTTTCTTATTTTGTCCAGTGGTCTTATTTTTCGTGAGATAAAGTGGAGCAGCATAAACAGGCTGGAGGGCAGTGCTCAAGAGGGTTGTAATAAATGGGGTAAAGTCTAGCTGGAGGCCTGTAGTCAATGGTGTCCCCTAGAGGTCAGTACTAGGCCCAGTACTGGTGAAGTTGTTCATCAGTCACTTTACAAAAGGACAGAGAGCAGACTCAGCAATTTTGCAAATGACAGCCTGGTGAGGCAAATGCCTCTGGTGAGGCCGCACCTGGAGTGCTGTGTGCAGTTCTGGGCACCCCAGTATAGGAGGGACGTGGAGCTTCTCGAGAGGGTCCAGAGAAGGGCAACCAGGATGATTAAGGGAATGGAACATCTCTCGTATGAAGAAAGGCTGAGTGAGCTGGGCCTGTTTTCTCTGGAGAAGAGAAGGCTCAGAGGGGATATGATTAATATGTATAAGTTCAGGAAGGGAGAATGCAGGGA
>NW_020454761.1:1828589-1879459 GCF_003342845.1 Nothoprocta perdicaria
CTCCGGAGGGCTGTGCTGCCATTCAGAGGGACCTAGACAGGTTGGAGAGTTGGACAGAGAGGAACCTCATGCTGTTCAACAAGCACAAGTGCAGGGTCCTGCACCTGGGCAGGAATAACCCCAGGCATTAGTACAGATTAGGGATTGACCTGATGGAAAGCAGCTCTGTAGAAAGGGATCTGGAAGTTCTGGCTGACAAGTTAACCATGAGTCAGCAGTGTGCCCTTGTGGCCAAGAAGGCCAATGGGATCCTGGCCTGCATCAGGAGGAGTCTTGCCAGCAGGTTGAGAGAGGTGACTCTGCCCCTCTCCTCAGCTCTGGTGAAGCCGCACCTGGAATATGTGTGCAGTTCTGGGCTCCCCAGTATAAGAGTAATATGGAGCTTCAAGAGAGGGTCCAGCATAAAATGACAAAGATGATTAAAGAACTGAAGCATCTATCTTATGAGGGAAGGTTAAACGAGCTGGGCCTGTTTTCCCTGGAGAAGAGAAGACTGAGATAGGATCTGATCAATATGTACAAATACCTGCGGGTGAATGTAGGGAGGATGGACCAAACTCTTCTCAGTGGTGACCAGTGATAGGACCAGGGGTAATGGGTATAAATTAAAAACAGGAAATTTCTTGTCCATATGAGGAAGAACTTCTTTCCTGTGAGAGGACAGAGCCCTGGCACAGGCTGCCCAGGGAGGCTATGAAGTGTCTGTCTTTGGAGGTCTTCAAAAATCTGCCTGGATACCACCCTATGCCACATGCTCAAGATGTCCCTGCTGGAGCAGGGGTGTTGGACTAGATGATCTCTAGAGGCCCTTTCCAACCTCAACCAATCTGTGATATTTGGCCTATCTACGGACATAAATATCTTCTCACATCATCTCCTATTTTTTAAGGATTGTTTGATGATAGACTCTTTAAACACATTGAAATTTAATTACAACTATGCTTGAACATCCTTGTATTATTATAATCCTTAACTTCTTCCACCAGATGCATGAGAAGGCTGAGTACAGTGAGACATAGAAAGATACAGATAAAAATGGATTGTCAGCTAACTTCATAGAGAATTAGAATGAGGATTCTAGTTAACTAAATTAAACTTTTTAAAATGGAACTTTTTCTACTCTGGCCTTCTGAACTTCTAAAATCTTTTCATTAGTTAGAAAGCACATATATTCCAACAGAAGAGCTATAACTAACACATACACACATATATATACAGGGTTTTTTTTWTATATATTTAGGAGAAAATCCCGATTTATATTATCTTTAGAGTGAGTGGGAAACAAAAGAGGAGGAATCTGGCCTGGGACTCATCTTTCCTGTGGGTCTGGCCCAGGACATAACCTCATCACAGCAAAGATAAGAGACCCTACTGAGAAAATAAATGCAAGCTGAGAGCAATTTATATGTCAGCTGGGATGAATCACCCCACAAATCACAGGTGTCCAACCTCCCTTCCATTCCTTTACGGATCTATTGCTCTAATGAGTCTTATTAATATAAGACCTTGCAGTCTAATTAATCTTCTTCCAGCATAACAGCCAGTCTAGAAGCTTCTCACTGTTCTGTTAGCACTTTGCAATTCTTAGATATCCTATTAGTAGGATTTTAATGAGGAGAAATATTCCATGTCTTTGAGGGTGCAATACATAAATAACTATGGTTTTTTTTTTTTTTTTTTTAAGATATATCAGTGCTATTTCCTCTCATTAAGATGTTAATAAGATACTGACAAGTACTTGGTATTTTTAAGCTAATTAAATGTAGGGTTATTTTTGGACTTTTCAAGTTATTTTTAATGTGCTTTTTATTATATAATTAGCTCATCATTGTAATCAGGAGTAATAAAATAGTTCAATCAAAAAACACACACATAAAAAGAAAAAGCCAAAAAAGCCCACAGACCCTCTTGATTCTTTTTAAATAAAAATGATGATTTGTGAGTAGGATTTGAATAAGCGTCCATGAATTTCAAGTTATTCTGATGCATGATAGTAAGGATTCTTGTTTGGAAAGTGCGTATTTCTGTATTTGCTCCTTGAAGTGAACAGCCACTCAGTGAAGTGAAATCAAAAGCTCCTGCAGAATACTATTAAAGACAAAAAATGGAGAGACCAATCCAGAAAGAAATCAAGCTTCAACCATCAAATTTTCAAGGTTGACGATCTTTAAATAAAAACACTGTTTAGGGAAGAGCAAAATATAGTTTTATTCAACTTTAATTTCAGATCTTTCAGGACTTACAGAATTCAAGTAAGGGGAATCATTGTATAATATATTTGTAATACTTATATAATATTTTTATATAAATATATAACATTTATAACATAATATATATTTATCTAGAATACACTATTATAAATATATTTATACTATATATATTATAAATATATTTAAATATATTTATTTAAATTTATTTAAATATATTATAAATATATTTATACTATATATAATAATTATATATAATAATATAATATAGAGGAGACTATAAGAGCCTGGGAATCAGTGAACCCAGTTTCTGCTGTTGATTTTCACAGAATCTTAAAGGTTGGAAGGGACCTCTAGAGATAATCTAGTTCACAGATTTTCTCTGTGTCTCAGTTATTTCAGGTGTCTTTTCCTAATCTGCTTCCTTCCATTTCAAGATCTTGGTGTAAGATCTACAGGAAAAGTGCGTAGAACTTAGCATATCAAGGCCCATAGTTATGGGGCCTATGAATAACCAAAATGCAGTCACCAATATTGTCTCTTTTAAAGATTGAAACCAACTGAACTTTGTGTAATAAACTTATAAATGAAAAAATTGTCTACTACGAAAGGTAACTGGGATAATAGCCCATGTGGTCACTGTGAATTCTACTTAAGCCTTAAAGTCTTATATATGCATCAATCTTTGATCGCTCCTTCTGATTATCAGCGATTAAGTTGATTTGCTGAAATTTTTCTGTGTTCATTTGGGAATGGCATCTGAAGAAATGGGATGCACAAGCAGACCTGATATAATTTGATTTGAGATCATCTAGTCCAACCTTCCTGCTCAAGTAAGGACACCCAGAGCATGTGACACAGGGTGGCGTCCAGGCGAGTTTTGAAGATCTCCAGAGAAGCAGACAAGACARCCTCCCTGGGCAGCCTGTTCCAGTGCTCTGTCACCCTCACAGTAAAGTTCCCATGTTGAGCTGGAACTTTGATGGAACACTCAACTGTGTTGAGATGGAAGACAGGAAGTTCCTGTGTTCTCCTGTGTGGAGATAGAACTTCCTGTGTTGCAGCTTACACCCATGAAATGATGAAATGGTCCGTTCCACAAATGCACTACCAAAAAAAAAGAAAAAGACACAAACACAGCTCGACTGGCACCCTTTATCTGTATAGGAACATATTAGAACTACTTTTTTGATCTATATTATAAGCAGAGAGAACAGCAGGAATAATACTATAAGAAAATGCAAGAAATTCAAACTTGCTTTCCCACTCATATGAAAGGTTGCTCACTTTATTTTACATTTTGAGATTAATTCATTTGATAAAGGGACACAATTCAGAATAAAAAGTCAAATGTCAATTTGACAAGTGTTTTGTATGACTGTTACTAGTCAAATTCAATAAGACAAATTCAATAAAATTACAAAAAGAAAATATGTTGGCACAGGAACACAAGTATATGGGGAAAAAGTATCAAGCAATATTTTTGGACATTTTTATGCATGAAGCACATGAATCCTTGTATTGAAGGGTTAAACAGGATGCTTGGAGCTTATAAAAGCATGACATTGCAAGATGTAAGATGTAACTGAGTTCGTGGAAACGTGACATTGCGAGAAACCACTTGTATTCGCATAAGATAGTGCTATCTGCCCTGTCAGTAGGAATGGGAGCATGAAGATAAGAACAATGAAAATTAGCATAAAAAGCTCGCGCTGGAATGCTACGGGGTCCGTTGGCGGAACCCCTGCGTGGGATGAGCCCGGACCCCAGCTAGCTGGTATTATTATCTTTAGCTTATTTCCAAATAAACCACAACTCTGAGAGACTCTCTCGATGGTGGTTTTCTCCTTCTCTACCGATTCGAAGAACGGACCTAACAGTATGAGCAGCACAATCAAAGTTGGCAAGCAAATGACGCTTTCCGAAAATTCAGTAAGCATTATGTGTGCTCAGTAAGTCATGCCTCCTTTTTAATCTTGTGCTTAAAATGCTCTTATTTTACATGCTTAGTCATCAAAGTATGAAAACTTTGACCTAAAGGATTTGCCAGGTGCTCTGAAATAAATGTGATAGTCTTGTTCTTTTTTCACCAATTCTTTGTATGAAGAGATCCTTAGAGACTATATGAGTAATCATATTTTCTCTCTGCACTGTACTGTATGGTACAACTTTAAACTTCTTCCTGATCCAGACGAATAGATGCAGTGTTATTACTTGATTTGAGATTAAGGTGGGGTTGGGGGGTAAAGTAGCAAGAGAAAAAACGAGGAGAGGAGAGGAGAGGAGAGGAGAGGAGAGGAGAGGAGAGGAGAGGAGAGGAGAGGGGAGGGGAGGGGAGAAGGGATTTTGAAGTTGATTTTGAACATTTTAATGTCATGTAACCTTAGGAGAATAATATTGAAAGGAATAAAAATTAAGAACTTTGGAATTTTGATAAAATTATAAAACATGACAATTTCCTCTAAGAATATATTAAATTATACCTTAGACATCTGAGAAAGAATCATCTAACTGTCTTGAAATTTCTGTACTAATTGTATTCATTGGTAGCAGTAATGCTTTCACAAATAAAATGAGCAGACCAGTTGAATAACATTGACCAATAATATACTTGCTGATATTTTTTCTTCTTTATTTGTTTGTAATTCTGTGTCTATAAATGCCTTAATTCTATAAATGGCTAAGTAATGTCTATTGAATGGTACTTAAATCAATCAAATGTCAAATAAATTTTTCAGTGTTGATATATTTTACTCTTCAAGACTGCTCCAGTCAAAACTAGGAGTGTTCTTGGAGTCTTCACCCATTAAGAGGCATACCACAGTGTATTCTCTCCTTCTTCCTCTCTCTCCATTTTCCAAACACGTATTCTCACACACAAATGAATACATACCATGATTTCTTTTACTTTTCATATATATATACATATATATATATATATAWAAAAAGTACTGAGAAATGGAAAAGATATTCAACATTTTCAGCAGATGGTACTTCAGGGTAGGAGTTGCTTAATATCAGAGGAAAAAAAAGTCATTTCAGCATTGCAGTAAAAATTGTTGAAAGTCTAAAATAAGCTTTTAAAAAACAACAGTTGCTGCCAAGACATCTGGTATCTTTAATAATTTTAATGCAGAGTTCCTTATATTCAGGAACAAACTGTGAAACAGCATCATGCTTCCTTACAGTCTATTCACTTTAAGAGATTCTTATGACCACGTGCGCACTTAAAATGTTATTTCGAAAGTTCATTTAAAAGAATCCTTGCAACAAACAGAATACCTATGTGGGATCTGTCCTTGGAATTGAAGACAAATCACTTCCAGTCCTGAATATAGGGGAATGACGAAGAATATCATTCAGATTGCTTTCCAATAGAAACGAKGTATAAAGAAGAAAACACCCACAACCATTCTTCAGTCATGTTAGGCAGTGCTTTCAAAGCAACGTAGGCACCATCTCTCCTCTTCTGTTGCCCTGAAGGCGGGATACTATGTGGTGTTTCCCAAACAACTCCGTTGTGGTGGGAAGAGGAAGAACTTCCCCAGCCTTGGTAGCAGCAAGACGCTCAACTCTTATTCTTACGCATGTGTTGCTTTCCCTCGCATCGTGTCCACAGACAAAACATGTTTAAAGCACTCCCCACAAGAAAAGAGAGCTTTATCCTTCCTTTGCTTAATTGCCTTCAGTCATATGGGAGACTACCTGTCCTTCCTAAATCACACTGAGGCCACTCAACTGTCTGAAGAGTACCTAGCTGATGAAGTATGGCACTTGCAAAAATTTAGTTTTAAGGGTCCTTTCAGAGCTCTTGCCTGAGGGAGGAGACAGCAGGCTGGATAAGTGCCATAGCCTTCTTCTAAGCGGGGACATGGCTCTGCAGTGTTCAGTTATCCTGTGCAACACCAAACATTGCCAGCAGACTCAGCAAGATTTTTCTGTACAGGTCTCAGTCTCAGCCTAAGTTATAGTCTAGAGGAACAGCGTGGCCCTGCCACTGGGGAGGCTAAGGAGCAGAGGGAGCATCCCTTTCTCACAAGCCTAGGCTCTGTCTACTCACATCAGAGGATAGGGATGTTGTTTTATCTCCCAGCAGCTCCGTATTTGGACACGAATCACTCTTCATGAATGTACTAAGGAAAAAATGTATCTTTTTTAATACAGGTAATTAAGAATTGCTTAGAAAAATATTTCATCCAGCTTAGTTTATATCTCACTAATCACCAGCATAACAATTCTAATTAGATTTGACATGTTTTTTCATTCACTTGCTCAAAGGAAAATGTGTACTTTACTTTTTTTTTCACTGGTATGTTCTCATCTACATGATTTAGGGGCCTTGCAAAAAATTGTGATTTTGATTTCTGCAGATAGAATCACAAAGAGGAAAAAATCTGAAAGCAAACAGAAGCATGCTGATTTGCTAGATCATGTTCATTAACGCCAGGCAAATATTTATTTTGTGGTGTCCCTCATGTTCTCTCTGCATTTTTCAAGGATCATAGTGTTGTGCATACCTGTTTTTAAAGTTGAGATGAACCCCAAACAGTTGAAAAAAAGGTTATACTTGTAATTCATTTTGTAATCTCATTCAATGGACAGTTATTTTTATGCTTCTACATCATGTGATGTACATGTTACAAATTAATCATGTATATGTTACAAATTAATCCAGTCTTCAAAAAGGGCAGGAGAGAGGAGCAGGGAAACTGTAGACTGGTCAGTCTCATCTCCGGCCATGGAAAGGTGATAGAGCAGCTCATTCTAGAGAGAATCTCTAGGCATGTCAAGGAGAAGGAGGTGATCAGGGGCAGTCAGCATAGATTCACCAAAGGGAAGTCATGTTTGATGAATGAACCTCATAGCCTTCTGTGATTGGATGACTGGTCAGATGGATGAGGGGAGAGCCATGGATGTTGTCTACTGTGACTTCAGCAAGGCTTTCAACACCATCTCCCATAATATCCTTATAGGAAAGCTTCGGAAGTGTGGACTGGACAGGTGGACAGTGAGGTGGAATGAGAACTGGCTGGATGGCAGAGCTCAGAGGGTAATGATAAATGGGGTGGAGTCCAGTTGGAGGCCTGTGGCCAGTAGTGTCCCCCGGGGTCAGTACTGGGCCCAGTGCTGTTCAAATTGTTCATCAGTTACTTGGACGAGGGCACAGATTGCACCCTGAGCAACTTTGCAGACGATACCAAACTGAGCGGAGTGGCCGACACTCCAGAGGGCTGTGCTGCCATTCAGACAGGCTGGAGAGCTGGACAGAGAGGAACCTCATGGTGTTCAACAAGGACATGTGCAGGATCCTGCACCTGGGCAGGAATAACCTCAGGCATCAGGATAGATTWGGGGTTGACCTGCTGGAGAGCAGCTCTGCAGACAGGAACCTGGGAGTCCTGGTTGACACCAAGTTAACGATGAGTCAGCAGTGTGTCCTCATGGCCAAGGTGGCCAATGGGACCCTGGCTGCATCAGGAGGAGTGTTACCAGCAGGTCAAGGGACGGGATCCTGCCCCTCTACTCAGCTCTGGTGGGGCCGCACCTGGAGTACTGTGTGCAGTTCTGGGCTCACCAGTACAAGAGGGACATGGAGCTTCAAGAGAGGGTTCAGGGGAGGGCAAGCAAGGTGATTAAGGGAGTGGAGCATGGATTAAGGGGAGGAAAGACTGAGTGAGATGGGCCTGTTTTCCCTGGAGAAGAGAAGGTTGAGACAGGGTCTGATTAAAATGAATAAATACCTGAGAGATGAATGTAGGAAGGAAGAGGCCAAACTCTTCTCAGTGGCAGCCAGTGATAGGAAAAGGGGCAATGGGTGTAAGCTGAAAGACAGGAAGTTCCATCTCCATGTGAGGAAGAACTTCTTTTCTGTGAGGGTGACAGAGTAGTGGAACAGGCTGCTCAGGGAGGTTGTGGAGTCTCCTTCTCTGGAGATCTTCCAAACTCGCTTGGATGCCATGCTGTGCCCCWTGCTCTGGGTGTCCCTACTTGAGCAGGAAGGTTGGACTAGATGATCTCTAGAGGACCCTTCCAACCTCAACCATTCTGTGATTCTGTGAATGTATAATTAGTCAAAACTGACATAAATTCAATTCATTAATACATTGAAAATTACTAATTACTAATTCAATTAGTTTTTTAAATGCTATAAAAGTGCTTTATTGGATCTGATTGCAAGTTAATTTTCACATTAAGTTTTGATTTCTCTGTGTTTACTGTTGCTTCTATTGAAGCTGTTTCTGGAGACTTGCCATGAGCTTTAGTAATATAAGATATCTTCTTGCAGGAAAGGTTCATGTTCAAAACCTGGCTAAAAGTAGGTGGGAAAGAAGTTTTATTCTGYTAAAGGTAGTGAGGGTATTTCTGTAATGTTTATATTATCAAAGTGCAAAATAATCCTATTGCAATTTCCTAATTCTTTCTTTCTCTACTTTCATGCAGAAATAGCTGCCATTTGGTCCACTCTTCCCCAATCCTTCCCTGTTTACTGGCAACCTTAGCTTTTCTGACAATATCCTACTGCAGAGCTATACACACAGATTTCACCATGAAACTTATTGCAGAGCATAGCACAAAAAAAAAAAAAAAAAAAAAAAAAAAAAAAAAAAAAAGGGGCGGGGGTGGGGAATCATGTAGATGACTTTTTGCAAAGAAAGAGTGCTAAATGAAGGAAAAAAACCAACCAACCAACCAACCAAAAAAAACCCTAAGACTTACCATGAGTTAACAGTCTTTGCAAAGCACTGAAGCTTTCTATAGCTTTGGTTTCTCCAGAATATAGAAGATATACCTTTTACAGTTGCCATTGTCTTACATCTACGTGTCCTGTATAAAGAGGAAGGAAAAGAAGCAGCTGGAAAGAACTTCCAYGGTAATTCTGCAGTGTCCTTAACATAGCCTGAAGTTTACAGTATGTTCTACAAGTTTGGTTTCAATTTACCCTTGAAATAAAAACATTTTCATCACATAAGCTTTCCTGTCAAACACATCTTAGATATTTTCAAATTGTCATCAGTTTAAGGTATAAACAAAGCAGTGAAACAGCAATTCCCCATGTTAAAAAGGAATAAGCCCAAAGAATTCCTGTATGTAGATGATTATCACTTTTTTCACATATGATTGTATCAGCCAACATTATTACGTTATGTAATCACAACGTTATSTGATTATCCAAATCTGTGTCTGATCACAAGATGAAGTGAGGATTGTAACAACTTAAGTCTCAGCAAACTTAAAATGTCATTCCAGTGCTGAATCTAGTGTTTTGCAACATTTTCACCTATGATATTAGCTTCGTCTCCACATACAAGTGATATCTATTGCTTAATTCACTCTCCCACTCAATATTCCTGACCACTGGACTGCAACAGAGTCAGTGAGCTGGAGCTTGCTGGAGGACAGCAATTTCATTTCAGAGCTCTCGGGGAGCAGTTTGCATTCTTGATGAATGGACCTCAATAAAAGCTGCCCGATAGTCACTGGCAAAAAGAAGTCACCATCCTATAGACAGCCACATTCAGCATACAAATTGCAGACTTGCCATAAAACACTATGGCTCCTACAGACGCTGCTTTAATAAGGATCCTTCTCAGTTCAGGCAGCTTTTGAGGAGAAGAGGGGACCTGTTTAGAAAGGCTTCCTGAATGGTCGACAGGGAGTTCCCAAACCTATAGCTAGCTGTCAGTGTCTTGCAATGAGGTCTACCAGTTAATCTTTACAGCTGGGAGTCTTCTGAGACAAATCTGCCAGCTTTCTTTAATTTAACTTTTCCAACTCAAAGAGATATATTCTTTGAAATGCTTAGGAATGTGTCTTGGTGACATAACAAAATCAAAGCTTGATCTAAGACAACATTGAATTAGACTTCAGAGACGGTCRTGACAGCAATATATATTATAGCAGGCAGATTTTGTCTGTCAGTACCTCTTACTGCAGAAACTTCCAAGCATTTTCTAAGCATGAAACATACACAAACACTTTGCAGGACAAGGGACAGAATTTATTAGGGGCAGCTGGGCTACTTTAGATTTGGAAAAAATGCAGGTGTGAGCCCTTGATCTGAATCAGGCAAGCTGCCTCCAGTCCTGGGTTATAGCTCTTCTCATTGTGGAAAGCTTCTTCAGCTACCCAGCTGGTCCCTGGTACAGTTAAATTTCATGACTCCCAATTATGTGTTTGTAGATGATTCTGTGACTAATTTGGTGGCATAATATATAATACATTAAAATGAATACACTCCCTAGGTTTTTTTTTATGGTGTCAGTGACTTGGGCCAGACTGCATAGAATGGATCCCAAATGGTGTTCTGGCAAGAAAGCAGTTACTTCCAGATGGATCATTTACACCATTTTAATTTCTCCAACTAAACTGCATTCCTGTTAAATGAGTGCGCTGTGGATATTTACAGTTGTAGAGATCCATAGGCCATTTAATAAAGGCACACTGGAAACCCACTTCATACTATCCATCAGGCTTAAAGCACATAGAAGTATTGAAAACGCAAAGTCATTTCTCTAACTTGTGTAAATATCACATTTGAAAGCAAAAAAGAAAAACTGTTGTGAGATTCATGAAAACATTAAAAACAAAATATGAAAACAAATGTGCCCTAGTCTAGGAATCTCTATAGTGTACTGAGGAGGCTGCATAATAAAAGCTCAACCTCTTCCCTCCCATACCCTCCACACCCTCCCTCTCCCCCCTCCCCCCCCAAAAAAAAAAGGCTACAAACAGGATTCATTTCATATGGTAGTTTTGATTTTTATAAACTCATCTCTTTTTTTTTCCCTGAAATGTAGGAGATACTTAAAACTATTCTTCATATGTATGATGCTTACAGAAAACTATAATTCACAAACTGATTTTGTGGGCTATTAACTTCATTAACTGAAATATTTAGATTAATTAAAGAAACTCATAAGTGATAATTGCTTATGAATGGCAGGTGTGAAGGCTGACAAGAAGTTGCTCCTTAGTTATAAATCTTCACTGACCCTCTGGGTTGATTGCAAAGAAAGAGGAATAAAGGTTGTACATTTTGCTGCAATAAGACATATAGCTTCATTGCATACTTCAAACATGTAGTAAAGTTAACTACTTTGACTTATTTTGGTTAGCTATTGGAATTGCTAATGGGCATAGGCCCCTGTAAGATTGGCAATGCAATCTCTCAAATTTTTAGGCTTCTAAGTGTCACATTTCTCAAGCCACACTGGGAACCTCTCATTCTCCATGGGAAGAGAGAAGTGCTGCAGAAGGGAAACCCAAGCGTGCTGTGTGCTGAGTACCCGAGGAGGTCAGACAACACTAACAAATGTTTAATGAAATCTATTGTCTGTTCAACTCCCTCCCTGGAGAATGTGTCATCCACAAAGGGAAGGGAGAGAGGAAGCGAGGAAGGAAAGGAGGGAGGAAAGATAAGCAAGGTTAAATGGTTTTATTTCAGAAGAAAAGACACATGGCACCAATGGGAGAGAGACAAGTGCCCGGAGCACTTGGGTAAGCGTTGACAGGCTTGAAGTCAGGTGGTTTGAATCTTCTTCAATTCAGACATCTTGAATTCCAGCTTTTTTTCTTTTCTTCCTCTTCTTCTCTTTTCAATATAGATTCAGGTACTTTCAATATCTGAGATGCATTTTTACTGAAATATTTCAAGACAGAATACAGTGGATAGTCACTTCTATGTATTTATTTTTATTGATTGGAAAAATTGTAGAGCTTTCAAGTAGAATGCTCTACTTGCTCAACTAATGCTCAAGCTTGACTTGCTCTACTAATGCTCAAGTTGCATGCTTGGTATTTGGTTGATTGCATCTCCTCATTTCTCTTAGAGTCGCTGTTGAAAACAAGTCATGTAGGTTACTTGTTCACTCTAGTTCTTGTTAAAGGCTTCTTGCAATAAAATGCCATTGGGGGTAGACTACCTGAAGTTTTTGATGATTTCTGATGACCTTTTACAGATGAGAACTGGGTAGGAAAGCAGTGCTATTGCATATGGCCATACTTCATAATGGGGATGAAGGGAAACATTTTTATTCTTTCAGAGCTTAGTTTAATGTAACTAAAGTCACAAGAAAAAATTCTGATGGATTGCAAAAGAACTGAAGCCTAAATCAGAGAGAGGTATGTAAGTCTGTGCCTTGGTGAACCTGCTAGACCATAGAAGCATATGCATATAAGATAGACCTAGTCCTTTAGTGATGTGCTGTTTTAGCTCTGATGCTCAACAGAAATAAGACAAATCAGCCTTAAGGGAGAAGAAAAAAATATTCATTAGATGAGTTATTATGGAAAAGCTTTCTGGGGTGTGTGTAAAAATAATTCTTCCCTGGGCTGAAAACAGAGGAATGAGCATCAAAGTGTGCTCACTTGGCAGTTATTCTGCTCTGCCACCATGGCAGCCCATGAGCTGCCAAAATCTTTTCCCAGGCAGCAGCACTGAAATCTGAATCCACTTCTGGGTAAAAACACTCCCAGTAGCAGGGCTGTGACATGTGGATTAGAGAAGAGATCGTAATGCACTAAATGACATCAATATATTTATGACATGAAACACCCTGTGGTGAACTTTGCTCAAGAACTGTGCAACTTGATGATTTAGATAGTGGCCTTAACATGTAAAAAATATTTTAACCTGCATTTTCCCTTGTTTCTTAAAATATGTTCAAGATAAAAAAAAAAAAAAAGAAAAACACCTTGGATCAAGCAATGAACATAGATTTTTTTTTGAGAYTTTGAAAAAATATGTATTTTCCTACTGTTTTTCCAAATTAAGCATGAAAATTCAAAATAATATTGATTTGAAAGGACAAATTTGTTACTTGTTCTTCTCTGAAGAAATTGAAAGATATTTTAATGTAAAATACAATAAAGCCAGGGGAAAAAATCATCAGAGTCTGATTTTCTGTGATGGGACACATGGACAGTACCTAACATGGCTTAGGTAGCTATTTTGTCTMTAGCAAATCATGAAGTAAGGATATATTGACTCTTGGGAACAGCTTAGAAAAGTCACAGTACTTTTTGCACAAATAAAGAGTGGTCAGAACCCACAGAGGAATGCTTTCCATGAATATATTCATTTTATGTTAACATTGTCAACATATTAAGTAAATGTCAAAGCTCTGCCATCTGACTGCAAGTTTTGGCAAGTCTTGGTTCATTTGTAAGGGCAGAGTCACTGATTCCAAATAGCAGATTATCATCGTTTGTTGCATTCCCAGTGCCATACCTCTCTGAATCATTTTTAGGTATTTCACCAGGCTATTTGCGTTCCCTGTCCTTCTGAAGTGTTTCACTTGTATTGGATCATTCAGACACAAAGACTCTTTGGGGTATCTTTGAAGGATATGCTTTAAAAGGCATCGGGAACATCACACATGGTGCCTGCCCTCCAAGATGCTTTTCCTCTTTTCCTCACTGCCCCGATATCCTGTTCCACAGTTTGATGGACATACCAACCGGTGGCCCCTTTGCACTTCTACTGTCCTCAGAATAATGTTTCCAAGTCTCTTCTCCCTGCTCCAGGATAGATTAGGATTAGCAACCCACCTAATCCCAAACAATCTGGATTGAGCTGCTCATCAGTCAGTGCCAAACCAGGAGTACTTTACCTCAGCTGGTATCTGAGTTTTACCTACTCGTCTACATTTCTCACCTCCACTCAGCTGAGAATTTTCCTGACATTTTCAGGAACTGAGCACTTTTGAGACTATCACTTTYTTGAGCACTTTTGAAACAGGCTGAAGGCTCAGAAGCTATTGACCGAGACTGGCAGCCAACCAGTACTTCTTTAGCACCTTGTTTAAAATTGGGATTAGATCCTCAAGAGCTCATCAAGTTTATATCTATGATTACTACTACAACAAATTTATTTGGACAATTTGAAATTCAGCTATCTTAGCTTTTCCAAGTATATTCATGTTCWGAAAGTTATGAACCACACTGGGCAAAATGCCTGAAACTGTGACATTTACCTTCTCATTTCTACACATATTTTCTGGCCCACTTAATTTGTTTTAATGAATCTAGAAATCTGGTAGTCTGTGGTTGCCATGCTACTTCATAATATAATAAAGTTTTAATATAAAGCATATTTGTAAATTGGAGTCCAGAAAGTTTTCTTGGGGGACACTGTAACAGCAACAGATTATGTTATATTGTTTTCTTAATATTCTTTCAGCATAGACTCATTTGTCTGATTATCTGGCTGAGGGGGAGTTCATTAAGAAGAAAGAAGAAGTCATTTTTAAGTAGAAAGCTTTGTGATAAAACAATYCCAAATGAAGAGGCATAGTTCACCTCCATCTACTGTATCAGCTATCAGTAGTACAACCAAACCTTTTACTTATGCCAGAAACCTCTATCAAGTCTCATAAAATAACTCTAGAAGTTCTTGGCATATTTAATATTTTCTTTCAGCTTTGAGTGTCCTAGCCAGTGCATCCCACACTCTCTCTTTATTTTTCCACAATCCTGAAAAATTGACCTTAACACTGAATCAGAGTGAAAAAGAGTTCTTGATTTTCCAAATTTTTCTCACCTTGATTCAAGCCTGAAGTTTCCACTTTTTTCATGTAAGACTTTTCTCAGAATAAATTAGTTTGATTTTTTTAGTAGTAGTAGTAGTAGTAGTAGTAGTAGTAGTAGTAGTAAAAAAATCCAATTATTATAATTTATTTATAATTGAAACTCAAAGTGCTTTAAATTTTAAGATATGAAGTGATTTCAAACTGGAAAATCAGAAAGGAAGATGCTCTCAGAATTAAGCCTATATTGTGAAAGCTTTCACTTTCACTAAGTCAATATTTATAGATTTGGTCAAAGAAAAAAAATGCTCCAAATGGTCCTAATTACATTTTGAAAAGAAAAAAAAAAAAAAAAAAAAAAAAAAGAACTGTTGACATAACATGTCGAATTAGCTTCATTTGTTGAACAGATCTTATGAAAACATTTATACATCTCACAGTGCATTTAAATATTTGTTAGGATTAATTATGCAATTCCACATCTTCTTGGGGAAGAACACTAACTGTCATTAAAATTTAAATAATTTGCAAATTCTGGCAATAGTGTGACAAAAACTCTTAGTGAGAAATTGCTAAGCCATGTAATTATTTTAAAATCTATTATTTTACCAATTAATCGCTAATAATAAARGATCACATGAATAAAAGATCACATGAATAAAAGATCACATATTCAGCACGACTAGCTAAAGTCTTAATTTAGGAAAACTTTTCTTGTTGGCTGCAGTGGGATTTAGGCAGAACAACAACTAATGTCAAAAAATCTATCCAGAGTAATTCTGAGCACTGAATCACAGCTAGGAGCACAGCCTCTCAAGGCTTCTTTGCAGAGTGGGCAAAACTCAATGCTACCATCATGAGGATTTGGATAAAATTAGTAAACCTGGGGGAGACCAGCTTGCTGGGTTTGTTCTAACAAGGAGATAGTAGCAGAGGTGGGTAGGTGGTGCTGCAAGCTGCCATTCTGCTTTAATGTAAGGGAGGACTGTAGGAGATTGAACTGACTGAAAGCCAGTAAAAGGTTTGGCAGTGGCCTCAGTGGAGACAAAATTTTACCAGCAAGCCTCCCCTATGCAAATACCATGATCCAGTCCATCTTAGATTGAAGTAGGGGAATAGATGAATAAATCTTTCCCTTTACTGTTTTATTATCACTTTGACAAAAATTGATGCTAGAAGAGATTAAAGGATTCTATTGTTTGACCCATATCAATTAAGAGGCAGAATAGAWTGAAATGAAGGATGGTTTCTTTGAAGGAAACTCCATCTTTACATCCGTAAAGTCAGATTTGCTCCTGCCTTTAATATTGCTCATTCTAATGTGTCTTTTTTTTTTCTGATGTGACTACATTGAAGAGATACTCATTAATGTGACTTAAATACATTATTTTTGTCTTAACTCTGTCCATTTTTCTTAGTTCTTCTWCACTGAAAACATTTTCTAAATCAATATGCATTTATAAATATATATCTGTATGAAGCAATTTGTATTTATTTGCACTTTTTTTTTACTAAGAAATTTATCCATAAATATATTTTTGGAAAATATTTCACCAAATGTGCATGTGTCACACTGTTCCACTCCACAGCTTCAGAAAGACATTTTGCTTAATGTACATTACCTTTCCCTCAGCAGAGTAGAATACAATCTTATGCATACACCAAGCCAGTTTGGATAGCTCCCAAACCTGCAATCCAATCACACATTCAGTAATTCCCCTTTACAATTTTCCCTCTCCTCTTAGTTCAGAATAGTAATGAGCACAATATTTCTTTCCACCAGACTACCCAAAGAAATCTTTGTCCAGTGACAGAGGCTGCGAATAAACATTTCAAGATTGAAAATCCATTCATCTGTAAACAGAGATGACATGGCTGACATTTGCTGAAAAAATACACAGAGATTATCTTTTCATAGTGGAAGGAGATTGAGAATGTGCAGAGAAGGTTTTTTTTTTTCTTTCCAGAAAGCTATTTTTCTCTCCTGATAAACTGTGGTGATCATAGTCTTTAAGTTAAACTAATTGCTTGACTTTCATTTGTTAATGAACTACAGCAATTTAGATTGCATGCAAGCTAAGCTAAGAGGACACCACTGTTTAGAGATGTCTTCACAAAGAACTGGAAGTCTTTGCCACCTTCATCTGGAAGAGCAGAAATTAAAAACTAAAACACAGTTCCTGTCTTTACTGTTATGTTTCATCTTTCCTTTCACCATATTGCTTTTTCATCTTTAGAAGTGGTAGCATGTAAGGCAACTTCATACTCCCTTTTCATTCTTTGGGATAAGAAATTTTATGAATTTTAAGATTAAAAAAATGGCCAAATCTGCCATACCTTCAACATCTTTGTTGAATTCCAATAATGTAACTCCCCATTTTTTTCTGTATGCCTTATGTTTTTTTTTTTYCCCCCATAAATTAATACTTGTTCTTTTCTTTCAGGAAGTCATTTTTTAAAACATACATAGTAATCTGTCTAAACGATTGAATGTATCCAGTCTAAGCTATAGGGAAAAATATATGCTGCAAGGCAGAGAGAACAGAAGACAAAAGTAAGCCTAAACAAAAATGTATGGATGGCCCCTTAAAGAACTATGGGAAAGCAACTTCAAGAAGTGTAAGGGGTTAGAAAATACTACTTTAATACATCTTTAGTAAAGGAAAGAAAATGATCAGAAGGGGCAGCTGTACTGTAATCCACATCTGTTTACAACTGCCAGTTTTATTATCAGTTTCAAGGACATGAATGACACATCTGACCAACATCCAAAATGAAAATATAATAGATTCTAGTGAGCGTGGKTTTTTTTTTCTTTATAGGGAAACCTGTGCTCCATCAGTACAACATATCCTGCTTCTTTGGGAATATGAGAGCTGACTTGTGAGATGGCTGGTGCTTCTTTTTCCATAGATGAAATCCCTGACATGAAATCTCTCCTTATTCACTCAACATGGCTAATTTCCAAAGCATTTTCCAAGCATGTGTTTCAGTTTGCTCTGATGACATTCCTGTCTGGTTGCAGATGCAGAAGATCAGCTCTGGCTCATGCCTCCCTCAGTTTCCTCAGCAACAGGATTCCCCAGGGAAACCCATGACAGAGGAGAGTGGGTTCAGCATGTGCTTCTCATCTCTCCTCATCTTCTTCCATTCATTCCCTGTGTCTGACTTGAGCCAACCACTGCAGGTCTGAGGCAGGAAACACTGGCTATAGGAACCTTTAAAACAGGAGAGCTTCCCACAAGGTGAATACACAAGGACAATATCCAGTTGTTCTATATCCATAATGCAACATATCATAGGTACCCATGAGAGGGTAAGTTAAGCTCCAAGAACTGAAGGGTTCAACATAAGATTTTCTAGCAGTAAAAATAAGAACAATATAAGAACATAACAAGAACAATATAAAAACTATAATCTTTCTTATTATGTTTCATTGTTCTCCAGGTCTTTTCTTTTTTGTCAGATTGACCAAAAAGGCAAAAGAAATGATAGGTATAACACTATAATTAGTCTGTTTCCTTTTACTACAATTTGTCAACCTCAAGTGTGACAGCCAAAGGGAAGTCTTTTTACTTTGTTGTTGTTGTTGTTCCTTCCCCTATTCTTCAAACACAAAGGCAGTTTTCTTGACATTCTTCATCTACTGTGTCCTTTTCCTTCTCCCCTCTTTCCAAAATTCAGTATCCCAGCAAGAAAAAACACATGCACTGAGTTCACTCATGTCAAACCATCCAACTTAGATATATTTGGTTTGGAAAAGAACCTGAGGCATAGAAATTAAACCTATGCAAGCCCACAACTGCCAGCAGGCAGCAGCTGTCAGCAAAGCAAAAACATTCTCTCGTCAGTGAGTCACAAACGGCTGCTGAGGAAACTTGCTGCCTTTTCTTCTCCTTCCGCCCTCTCCTTCCTGCCAACGCTGGCACAAAACAAAACCTTCCACCCCAAAAAGCAAGCAATCAGTTTGACTTTTCAGAAGGCAGTGGCATTTCATTGACATCCTCCTTGCTGGAGTGTAAAGAGAATCGATCTGCTACTCCTGCTTCTGAGGCTGCGCTGCCCAAGCGGAGCCCTGCACATCCCTGCAGAGTTTTACCTCTGGTCTGGCAGAAAGTGGTTGTGTGCAGGGGGTTGCAAGCTTGCATACATACTGCAGACTTGCCCAACACCTCTCTGGGGACTCTGTAGTTAGCTATACTGGTGGGATGCTGAGTCCAGGCTAGTAAGCCCTGCTGGGAAGAGGAGAAGCGTAGCTGAGGTCCATGGGCTGCAGTATCGGGAGATCAATAGTGTGACCCCATCAGTGAGGACATGAAACATTTCAGTCGAGCCGACAGCCTGCACTGCTGCACACTCAGATGTGTCACTGCAATGGCAATGCCTTGAAGTTTGACTCTTTGCTTTGTTAGGCTCCAACGGCTCCATTAAAAGCAGTGGTCCTGCTGTACTGGGTGCTGCACAAGCACACAATTCAGAGATGGACAAAATATCACTGGAACTGCTAAGTGCAGTGTCTCCTCCATGTAAGCTTCCCATGGAAAGCAGAACATTTCTGAGGCGAGAACACTCTCCAGATCAAAATGTGAGCATATATCACTGTCCTAAACAGAAATAGATGTGCAGAAGACCTGCAATTTCAACTAGCTGGGAGAAGAGCTTGCCTGAAGATGTTTTCAGTAAAAAGCAAGTATGTAAAAAATAATCAGAAGAAGCATCACAGAACAAAGCACAGAGAAGGAGCAGAAACTTAGCCCATGTCTGAAGAAGCAATGTAATGATCACATACTAAAAAGAAAAAGCATAAAGAAAGAACTTCTGAATGAAAGAGACTTGAAGCAAAGCAGCTCTGTGCTATTGTTTGGTTCCTGATGCATTCAGGAAATCAAGTCTTTGAACAATTTTGTGAATAGCTGTGATTGTATCCAGGCTGCCTGAGACATAATCCCTTTCTCTTTCAATTCAGAAGCAGAACAAGAAACATGTCAAGTTTCTTGGGTAAAATAATGGTAAAAGACACAAAGGGCATAACTTTCTCTGAAAGTGTTAAGGTTAAAGTTGTACTACAGACAATAAGAGGTTTGATACCTCAAATACTTATTCTTTTACCACAGAATGTTGATCTGGACCTATGATTTAGGGCTTTTATCTCCTTAATTTCTGCTTGGATCTTGAAAGTCAGAGGTGCTTAGTTTGGGCTAAAAGAACTAAGTTTGGGCAGCTGTCTTATTTCAAGACCTTATCTCTACATTTGCAGTAATGTATTCATCATTCCTAACATAGCAGAATTTCCCAGTGTGAAATTCCAGAATGAAAAATCTCATATCAGTAGTTTCAAGAGCTAATAATTCCCCTGCCTTTTAGGATGACATTAGTCTCCTTTCCTTTATCATAAATCATATCTGAAGACTGGCCTCTTAGTCAAACTGAAAAGAGTGTGATATTGTCTTCCTACCTGCTAATTATTGTGAATGTTAAACAAACAATAAATGTGTTAAACTATTCATATTTTCCCATTATTTTCAATAAATTCCAGTGAAGTCTTCCTTATGAAGAAGAAGATATGTATCTTGTGATCTCTTAAGCTTATACAATAACAGCTCATAATCATGTACAGGTTTTTGACACAGCAATTCATATTTATGTGAGTGTCCCTTCTCCACTGGTGGAGCAGTTTGCTCCTATGATGAAGGTCCTCATCACTGCACTATGCCTCAGTCCTCACAGGAAGACAGGAGCTGACTTCCACTATTGTCAGACCTCCTGAGCAACCACAAGGTTGCCTTATCAACCAGAGTGTATGTTCATCTTCCTCTGTCTTCAGTTTCACAGAAACCAGAGCAAATTTCTATGGTAAACCCTAATGCATTTGTTTCCCTTGTGAGATCCCTGTCCTGCATCTAGGATTCATGCAGCTCTGAGGAAGTCAGAGAATGAAGCTTGGGTCTTCTTGGCCTTCTTGGGAAGTGTTTTGAAAGCTTTCTTTTTCTACGTGGATTCTTGCCAGTAACTGTGAAACTCAATATGACAAACCCACCATGTTTAGTGACTGATTCAAGGAAAAAAAAATCCAGCAAATATGCAAGCACAAAAACGTTGTAAATATGCTATGTGGAATTTAATCTTGGTTTTATTTTAGGCTGTAGTCTCTATGTGCATATATTTGTCATTGCGAGTGAGAAGAAGAAGAGCATCAAAAGCCCTTAACAAAATTTTACATTATATACGTATCTCCATAATATTGGCATTAGCATTCTTTGCTCACTTTGGTTAATGAAAGTACATTAATTCAAATCTACTTTCATAATAATAGGGTAGGAACCTTGAGTTTCTTCTGCTGTTACAGCATCACTGAAATGTTCTCCTATCTTCCTTTTTACTTTATTCATAAAGTATTCAAGAATAGGTAGTTGCAAAACAAATTTGGATCATGATAGAGTGACATAAAAAAAGAAAAAAAAAAGCACAAATGTTAAAAGCATTTGGCCCTTGAAACTAACAATACAAACAAATGGAGAATGCAGTCTAAACATCAAGAAACAGTCATGACTGTTTTACAAAAAAACATACTGTGGGTTCCTTGCAGTATGGTATTATATAACATCTTGAAGGATTTCTGAGAACAAAATCTTGTACATATGGTTTAGTGATGGCCTTTATACTTTCCTGGGAAATGATGTTCTTTATGCATTAATTCATTCACAGATGAAAGGCAGAATCTCTAATATCATGTTCCAGATAGAATGTTTTTTTTTTCTCTCAGCAAAGATAGCAGAGTCAACTTCCCAGCAGCCATGAACTAATAAAAAGAAGGAAGAATAGCTAGCCTTACTTATTAAAATAGGCTCTTTGCCTGAACTTGCTTCCCCGCTGCTGCTTTGACAGTGACTTCCCACATTGATGTCCAGCTCTTGAAGGACATGATGCTGAGCCACTGTTGCTCTTCAGTGACCATTTCATTGAAGACAGAATATACACAATTACCTTCTTCTCTAAATTCTACCTCTTTCTCTGATCTCCTATTTCTCTTTAATAGTGATGGTTTAAATAAAAAAGAATTGCTGGTTGGTAGAAGACAAATACTTTTTATTGCTTCCCTGCAATATGCATATACATATCAAATATATAACGTGTGCTAAAACCTCAGTGACTGCAAAATGTGAAATACAGGACTTGCAGTAAGCTTGTAATATTTCACCCACCCATACAATCTGCATGGGAGGTTCCAAACGAACATTTTAATTTTAGTGCAAAAGAGGTGGAAACTCCACCAGAATTGGCTCTTTTTTTTTTTTTTTTTTCTATACCATTTTATTCAACAGCATGATTCCTTTTGTTTATATAAGCATGGTCACATAAACAATGTAGTCATGGCTTATCTCCTGGATGTAAACTAGGAAAGTGTATTACAAGACCATAAAATCAATTTTGTTTGCCTTGCATTCCCCTCTGGCCTGTGGAAGGAATGCATTCCTTAAACTAAAATTGCACTCTCCAGGTGACTTTTCTTATTTTAGCTTAAAACAAAAGGCCTACACTTTGCTGCTGACACAGCTGCAGCATGGATATTCTAAACAGTTTGTTACACACATGCAAGATTAATTAATTCTAATAAGCCTAGATTGCAAAAGTACCCTGTGATGTTATTCTCTCAATGTTTCTCTGGGCAGTCTTTGATTTAATCTAACTCAGTGTACACACATACAAATACATCACCATGGCCAATGTGACAGCACTTCCACCAGCAGGCAGTGTTGTGTCTTCACATTAAGGTTTTGCAGGATTCTGTATAATGTTTTCCTATAGCCTTTAATTAAATTGAAGACCTGGAGGAAGTGTGGGGTTGCATACCATGCATATGTTATTTATCATAAATAACATATATATCATAAAGGAGGCGTGGAAGAAAACGCAGGCGAAGAAACCTGTGCACTCTTTTTGCTCTTTTTGTTCCTTATATTGTCTCAGTGAATCATTTGTTTAAGTCTGTGTTACAGCTGCTGGTAGCAGCTTCTATGTGGCACAAGGATGTTTTGCTGATCATGTGAGCAAGCCTGGTCTGTGCGAGTGCTTGGCAGAGCTCAAGCTTTTCTGTCTAAGAATGGTCGCGTGGAGGAGAAAGCAGCTATGCCTAGGAGTCTTTTGGATGACTTTTTTTATCAGTGGATTCTCCAGACGTAGTGGCTCTTCTAGGCAGTTACCCAAACACTTCTACTCAAACACTCTGCAGAGAGACCAGCCCTTCTGGAAACTCAGGAGGAATGACGAGACGAAGGTGTCATCAAATGTGCCGCCAAGTGTGCTTTATGTACATTGAAGAGATTATAGACAGAGGCTTCCTTGATCCAACTGTCCAGGAGGTAACTTAAATATAGCACATCTGCTGCTGGGGTCTGGACCTGAGGATGCTGAGGGGTGCCAGCATCCACAGGCAGTCCAGAGAGMGTACTGACGGAAAAGCAGTTCGCAGACAGTTTGTCAGAGAAAGGAGGAGAATATCCTGGAGACTGTGTCACAGCAACCTGGGCTCAGAAGCATGAGTGTGGGAGGAAAAGTCTGTTTTTTCCTTCCAGATTTGCTCTGGTATTTCTTGGACTGAGGACAACTGCTTTTTTATGTAATTTTAATTTAAGAAGTGGCTAAAAGAACCAGCAAATTGTTTTTTAACATGCAGGTCAAAATAAGTTTTAAGAATCACAGGAAAGACTCATAAAATAAACTTTCCAAAATTAATGATAGCACACTTATCAACCTTAATATTCCATTTTTTTTAATGCAGTATAGACATTGGATCTTGGTCTCTCTCCTTACATTAAGTAGACACAGCAGGTTCTGTCTCTCTCTTCTCCTAGTCACATCACGTACTGGTTTCTAGTTCTCTTCACCTTTGCTCTTTTCCAAGTCACATTTTCCACACCCCTTATTGCATCCTATTGAATTTTGCCTCTGTAGGTGCCTGTCTTCCCCTTCTCTGCTCTCATTATAATTTCTCCTCCCTAGCAGCACATGCCTCTGAAAGAGAGAAAAATTATATTAAATAAATATAAAACTACTCTAAACTAATTTGAAACTGGCACAACTTCAAAATCTGACACGCTAGGATCTTCTCGGACGAGGCCTTATTGTGAAGCAGAGAAGGCGTCTACCAAAGTTCTACTGAACTGTTGCTTCTAACTTTGTGAGGCTGAGAAATAAAATACTAAACTCAGCCACATTTTCATGTACAGAGAAAAATTGTCATTGGTCCAGAACTAAATGTTGCCCATTCTGGGCCTTAAGCCAGGATAATTTAGTGGGGGAGGACAGAGTCTACATTTGGAGCGGGGATGAGGAAATGTTTCTCTGGCAGGTTGATTTAAGGGAACGGCAGCTGTCTGAAACTGCTTTGGGAGATGGAATCTCACAGAGAATATTGAGGGAGATGGGTTAGTGGGAAGGCAATGCAGGCACAGGCATATGATTGGAAAATGGGAAACTGGAAAATTGGAAAAGCATGTGGAAGATGTGCTTTCACATCTTCTGAAGCTGCAGATATGAGGGAAGTGAAGAGGGTATGATCTTTTCCTCCGTAGTGCAATATACCTTAAATAGCAGCAAGGAACAAGATGAACCCTTGTATCATCCTGGTGAAGTTGCAGTGGAAAAAGAAGCAGTTGCCTATCACCTTTTTCTGATATGACTTTACATGAAGGAGATTCACAGACTCTCTGAGTTCATCCAAGCTTGCCAACGTTTTATCAGTGAGGTCTGAGCTTAGTGAATATAGCAAACCCAAGCCTGAGTTCACATGGGTTTATATGCACTGTTTTGTACAGCTCAGCAGATGATTCATGGCAGAGCTAATGCATAAAAATGCAAGACGTCATCTTTTCCAGCATTTTTCTGGTGTGAGCACCTGTATGAATTATCTGCCAACAGATGGTGCTATTATAAACAAAGACACTTTCTTAAGGCTCCTGAATGATGCTTCTCCTGTACCAAAGTACAATATTTTCTGCTTCTACGTGGATTGCTTTAGTGTGATATCCCCAGAATGCCTCTGCTTGGGCTATAGTATCAGATTTTACATGACAAAGTCGATGGAAATGTCATATTAGGCAGTGTTGTAAAGGCTAGTGCTGAAGGTGCTTTAGACTGAGGCCACCAGACCAGGTGCATTTGGAAGGGTAGTTCCCAGGTACAGTTCAGACTTGTACCCAAATGAAGTACAACCATAGGGCTGGCATAGAAGAGATTACAGATGCCACTGTAGCCAGCTGGCATTCCCTAGGAACAGGGGCTTTTAGGTTTGGGGTCAGGATCTCTGCCAGATGCAGCATGTTGCACCGGCTTTTGCTTATTCTGCAGCTTTCCTGCAGCAATAAGAAATTAGCTATGAGATCCAAGAGCTGTGGCTTCTGCTAGTCATTTCTAACCCTTTCTGATGTCTCCTTATTCACTGATCCTCTTTGCAGAGCAGTTTTCTGAAGACACAAGTCACTTTCTCATGCATGATCTTCCAGAGATTCTACCTATTCTCATTCTGCTCAAGGGCTAAGGATGCCCCTACCATAGTAAGCCTGCTTGATCCCCAGAACRGGAAAGGAAACTGTTAAAACTGTTTTCCATAGGGCAGAGCATTGCTACACAGAGTTTTAGGTTTTTTGAAAATATACTAAAATTCATTATTTTTATATACAACATAATACATAGAAATTTTCCTCAGCAAATGCTATTACTATGCAGTCTGTGCAGTAAGTCTGGAAGGACAAAATCTTATGCATCTTTGGGAGAGATATGAGTCATAGCTGTTTTATATCTCTATGAGAAAATGTAATKCATGTAAGTCTCTACCCTAGCTGTAACTAGGTTAACACCATTTTGCCTTTCCACATTGCTCCATAGACTCAGTTCATTTCACATCCCCCCATTTCTTGTCTTAAAAGATTGCATAATGCTTCAGTGTGCTGTTAAAAACTTCTTCATTTCATTCTACATATCTGCAGTGAAAGCATGAAATCACTCCTGCAAACAATTTGTACAAGTGTTGGGGTAAGCCATAAAATATTCTGGGAAATATTAAGATGCAAATGTACTACGTAAAGGCTTCAGATGTTTACAGTAAAAACTCCTATAAATCTTAATTTGTAACTAAATTGAAATACAAAGATAAAATAAATACAGAATGAACAAAAGCTGCAGTATAAAAATAAATATTTGGGAAAGGGAGTAGAAGTTCTGTGTTGTGAAGAAASATTTAACCCGTGAAAAAGAAATTGAAAGAGCTAAAGCAAATACAATAACTGATTGTTTATGTCCAGTATCAAACTCACTACGAGATTTGAATCCCAAATGGTCATTTTATATGGAAAACCTGGAATGTTAGGAGTCTTCCAAAAATTACAAATAACACTTATGCATTCCTTTAAGGCAGAGAGGAAAAGAGCTGGAGTGACAGAATCACAGAATTATTAAGGTTGGAAGGGACCTCTAGAGATGACCTAGTCCAACCCCCTTGCTCCAGCAGGAATACCCAGAGCACGGGGCACAGAGTGGCATCCAGGCGAGTTTTGAAAATCTCAAGAGAAGGAGACTCYATAAYCTCCCTGAGCAGCCTGTTCCACTACTCTGTCACCCTCACACGAAAGAACCTCTTCCTCATTTGCAGRTGGAACTTCCTGTGTTGCAGCTTACACCCATTGCCYCTTGTCCTGTCACTGGCTACCGCTGAGAAGAGTTTGACCTCTTCCTTCCTACATTCATCTCTCAGGTATTTATTCATTTTAATCAGACCCTGTCTMAACCTTCTCTTCTCCAGGGAAAACAGGCCCATCTCACTCAGTCTTTCCTCATACTACAGGTGCTCCACTCCCTTAATCATCTTTGTCGCTCTCCGATGGACCCTCTCTTGAAGCTCCACATCCCTCTTATACTGGGGAGCCCAGAACTACACACAGTACTCCAGGTGCGGCCTCACCAGAGCTGAGTAGAGGGGCAGAATCMCCTCCCTTGACCTGCTGGYAACGCTCCTCCTAATGCAGCCAGGGTCCCATTGGCCTTCTTGGTCACGAGGGCACGCTGCTGACTCATGGTTAACTTGATGTTAACCAGGACTCCCAGGTCCCTCTCTGTGTGGAGCTGCTTTYCAGCGGGTCAACCTCTAATCTGTACTGGTGCCTGAGGTTATTCCTGCCCAGGTGCATGACCCTACACTTGTCCTCGTTGAATAGTATGAGCTCTCTGCACTCTGCCCAGCTSTCCAAGCTGTCCAGGTCATTCTGTATGGCAGCACGGCCCTCTGGAGCGTTGGCCACTCCACCCAGCTTCATATCATCTGCAAACTTGCTCACGGTGCACTCTGTGCCCTCATCCAAGTCACTGACAAATAAGTTGAACAGCACTGGGCCCAGTACTCATCCGTGAAGGACACCACCGACCACAGGCCTCCAACTTGACTAGGCCCCRTTTATAACTACCCTCTGAGCTCTGCCATCCAGCCAGTYCTCATTCCACCTCACTGTCCACCTATCCAGTCCACACTTCTGAAGCTTTCCTATAAGGATATTATGGGAGACAGTGTCAA
Source organism: Nothoprocta perdicaria (assembly GCF_003342845.1). Taxonomy (NCBI): domain Eukaryota; kingdom Metazoa; phylum Chordata; class Aves; order Tinamiformes; family Tinamidae; genus Nothoprocta; species Nothoprocta perdicaria. Next base: position 1,855,886 of record NW_020454761.1, read on the forward strand.
AAGCCTTGCTGAAGTCACAGTAAACAACATCCATGGCTCTCCCCTCGTCCAGCCAGCCAGTCATCCCATCATAGAAGGCTATCAGATTAGTCAAACATCACTTCCCCTTGATGAATCCATGGTGACTGCTCCTGATCACCTCCTTCTCCTTGACATACCTAGATGGTCTCTAGATGAGCTGCTCCATCACCTTTCCAGGGACAGAGATGAGGTTGACTGGCCTGTAGTTGCCCRACTCCTCCCTATTGCCATTTTGAAGACTGGAGTGATGTTGCCTCTCTTCCAGTCCTCGGGCACCTCCCCTGCTCTCCAGGACCTCTCGATCATGATGGAGAGTGGCTGAGCAATAACCCCCATCAGTTCCTTCAGCACACTTGGGTACATCCAGTCTGRGCCCATAGATTTATGGGTGGCCAGTTTTCCTAAGTAATCCCTAGCCCAATCCTCCTCGACCTGTGGAAGATCTTCCTCTCTCCTATTTATCTCTCCTTAAGAGTAAAGCTGACATTATGAGAAAAATTAATATATTAAGAGAAAAACTGAAAGTGCACCAAAGGAACACATAAGMTAATTTTAAAGATCTGGCATTTAGCCTTTATTAGTACCTCATACATGAACTTTGATATTCCCAAATATAAAACCTACTTGGATGAATTGTTATATAAGTRGAGATATGAAAATATAAAAAGCCATTGGAGATGAAACCTTGGGATTTTTTTCTACTAACTCCAGTGGCATGGTGACTCCAGTGGTCTCATGATTTCAGCAAGACAAACTATCTCAAATTAAAGGTATGGTATCAAAGGTGAGTTTTAAGGGCTGAACTGTATATTCATTTGCAAGGGCTAATAGGGATCTATCACTTCTGTAACATATTTTCCAGCTCTGCTATTAGATCTGTACCTGATCTATGTTTCTGCAGATTCGGATTCGTCCATTCACCAATTTATTTTCTATAATCTATAATCTATAATCTATAATTTATTAAGAATTAATAAACTATAATCTAATTGAAAGCCATTGAATGAAAACGCTTTTGTTAATCATGTAAATTTCCTAAAGAAGTGTTTCTTTTTGTATTAAAATCTGATGAGATTTCAACATAATATATCTGTCAATAATGACTAAATTCTAAAAGTAATCTGAGTAACAATATGGAAATGTGTTATTACTGTGTTTTGATTTAATATGTGAATCAAATCAACAATGGCAAAGCAATTTTAGATTTAATATTGTCCAGAGAGTAATGCAAAATGACAGACAACATAAAAATGAAATGGTTTGGAAAACAGTGATCAGAATCTGGTTGTAGTTAAATAAAGCTGGGAACATCCTGACCTTCCATACAGCCAGATGCGGAAAAAAGACTTCAAAGTCTTTAAGACAGAGCTAATGGTATACAAGATTAATGGGTGCTATTCCTGAAGGAAATCAGGGGCCTTGAAACCTTGAAATCCACCCGAACAAGGCATATGTGTAAAATACAACTTCATATTCCCTAAATAATGGGGAAGTAACTATATATCTTATCTACAGCTGGGCAAAATCTTTAAAAGAAGCTGTTACATGTTCAGTCAGTGTTTTCATTTATTTCTTTTAGGAGTTTTTAACAACAGTTATATCTTTTACAGAGATCAGACTGTGTTAAACTTTTACCAAAATAAACTTGATTTCAAATAAGTGTTTTTAAAAAGCACACTTTGAAGTATTTCCAGTATTTCTGTTATGTCAAGTTAATGTATGAGAACATTCATTTCAATTTACTTGTGTACTAATTAGATGGCAAAATCATCCTGTTTGAAATCAAAGGAAAAGAAACACTTCAAATTTTCAGTCAAACATATATCTGATCAAGCTATACCATCATGTAAGAAGAATATGTTTTGTAAAAAATCATCTATTATAATGCATTTTATAGCACTTCCTCATTTAAAAAAAAAAAAAAAGTCAAGTTAGACAAATTGCTTCTTATAATTTTTTTTGCCTCACACTTCTTGCATTATATGAAAAAAAAAGTTCCTTATTGGGAAACAGAGGCACATTTGCATAGTTATGATCTCAGCACATGGAATTTGGCTTCTAATGCACAGGATCATTTTTCTCTGTAAAAATTAAAACATTTTTCAAGATCTCAGTGCCTCTAATACTGGATATAATGGGTGGACTCATGTCTACCCATTCTGTCTACATGTTTCCTCATGTAGAGGAAACCTTCTAAGAATTAATAAATGTGCCTGATTATTTCCATTTATTGTTAAAGAGGCTAACATTTAGTAACATTTTCGGTACTATTAAGTAAGCTTGTGCTATATGTAATCTGTAATGTAATTTCTGCCATGTTCAGGCTCTCTCATCTCTGTTCCATTTACTAAGTAGCAAACACAGACCATAAGTCACCATGCAAAATTCCTTGGTACAAAGAACAGTGTAAAAACATATAAATATGTTATTTCACAACTGCATATCACAATTGGTATACATACACAGTGTGTTGCCATCAGGCTTTCACCTCTTGCTTCATTTCATTCTATTCATTTTGCCTTTTTGGAAAAAAAAAAAAAAAAGAAAGGATCATGCAGTTCATAAAGGAGCATGCAGCCTGTTCTACTTTTATACTTTATGCAACAAAAGGACAGAGCAGATGGCTTGGAGAACTGGTAACAGGATAGGAAGTCTTTTATCTCTGTGTCAATGATTTAAATGCAGCTTAGGTTAAAGTGACTGAAATCTATTCCCAAGATACTGCTCCTCAAGTGAAAAGCCTGTTGGTAGTTTCAGGGCAGTTTTAGCACTTGTAGGAACCACATCACAACTGTCATCTGGCTGCAAATGCAGCAAGGAATCCAGGAAAATGGAACAGTCTAACAAATTATTCCTTTGAGTCTCAAGGCACATCAAAAGAAAAAAATGGAGATAATGATTTCCCTGTGGCTTTTCCTGTACATTTTTATATATATTTGTATGTTTGTATGTATGCATATATGTATGTATATGTATGTATGTGTATCTATATAGAGAGAGTTGCCTGATTTTTGTCTAGGATATTTCTGATATATGSATGTCAGAAATAGTCAGGAGATCCAATGAATAATCGATATAGCATTGCCCTAGATATATTTTATTCGGAGGCAAGCGTTTAATAATGCTAGGCATCAATGCACACATTTCCATCCAGCTATTTATCCTACCCATATCAGGAAAAGATAAATCACTCCTCAACTCCACCTTGTCTTTACTTAAACAAATGAATTCCAAATAGAATTACTGTCAAACAGCTCAGCAGTTCTGTAGTGCTAATGAAAGATTTTTTTCCCCATGGCCCCTCCCTGCAGACACTTAAGTAAATTAGCATGGGATAGAAAAAGTGATATACAGATCAAAGGAGCAAGACACACTCAGCGGCATGGGACTGCTAATGCCTTCCTTTCCCACAGAAAAYGAATCTTTGCTTTTGTTTTCCTAAGGTGCAGCTCCACTGTAAAAGTTATGGAATCAGGATCAGTTAACTCTCTCCATGCATTAAAGTACTTTTGTTCCTATTTCCTTCCTGTAGAATATTTTTCTGACATGTGGATGCAGAAAAATGTTTCCACCTCAAATCATAAAAATTTGAGAACTCTTAGTTACAATGCAGAGCTCTCTCCCCATCATCTACACACTTCTTTTCTCCCTGTGTCTCCTGAAAATGTTTCTTTAGACATGTCTGCTACAAAGCAGCTTACTCATAAAATCTTAAAGTCTACATTTCTGTACAGTTTTGTACCRCTGTTCCACAAAGAGAGCCCTGAATTGCTCAAATGAAAGAGTATAAGAAATCTATTCATTACTACCTTTATGATTTATTTCATTTTTTGCAGGTAATGATATACAACTATTGTGTTACTTTTGCTGCTTGTAGTTCTGCAGTTTTGGAAGATTACATGGTTATGGAGATACTCATCTCACCATTTTATTAAGCCTTCTTCTGGCAATAAGAAATGTTGACTTCTCTCTCCCTTCYGGAAGGCAGCTAATGCCAAGCCCTAATTGCCCAGTTTCTCCACCTCACAGTCCATGCTAGACCATCCTCCTAGCTACTTGTCTAGTAAGGACTGCAGCTGAGGTATGTTATCCAACTCATTTCTAGSATAGGCCTTCCCCTTCCTGGAGGAGAATGGTCTAGAACTAAACAGCCCTGCACTTGAGATTCATCAAGGAGCAGGTATTCAGGAAAGTGGGAAATGATGGCCTCAGGGAMGGTTTTTTATATCCACCTCTTGCTGTAATCGAGAAGGGAATTTACTGGTCTTTGAAACCTATTGCTTGCCTGAAGCTGTGCCAGAAAAGGAAACCTTTTGTCCGCAGCTTAGGCAAACAGGTGGCTGCCTCACATTCCCTCAACCAGGAGAGTCACTTACGTTAAATGCCTTGAGGTAGGAACCTGATTTATTTTCGAAGTCTCCTAGGYCCCACTAGTTAACTAGTTAGAGGAATGGGTTGCCTCTTATTTGCAGTAGGCAAGGACAAAGGTACATGCTCTCCAGGAATGCACTCTAGACTTGAGTTCATGCTTATTTTAAACTTTAAATGTTTGTTCTTTTAAATCTTGAATTTCTTGCTGTGTTATGAGAAACAATTCCAGCCAAGAAAGAGGACTCAGCCAACTCTAACTTTTAGCTGCATTTTCTAAAGGAATGGTAAAGAAGCTCAACTTTTTTTTTATTACCTCTTTTTATTACCTCTTGCTTTTCAGTCATTTTAAGGTCTTAGTGTTTGTCATGTTAGTGGAAATAACACAACTTTCTTCAGAATTATATCTTTGTATAGAAAAATGAAATGTCAAAAGCCAAGATTCTGTGAAATGAACATCTGCTATTATAATTCGTCATATTTCCCCAAACAATGCTTCCAACTGAAAAAATAATCAAACMAACTAACCATGCAGCCTCTCTGTGATCTGAACTTAGCTTAGAACAGCCTGGCTGAATCTTTACACACTAAATCAGTCAGACCAACTCACTTTCTTACTTGGTCTGCTTATTTTGAAGTGCTCTGGAATGGGTTTTCTTTCAGCTCAGTGAGTATTTGGCTGATCTTTTTTTTTTTTTTTTTTTTTAATTTTTATTTTTCCCCTCTGCAGGGCCAGCTGTGTGACTTCAGCAGAGATCTTTCCTCCAAATTACCAAAAATGGTTCTTCTAGTTTTTTGCATGAGTGATTTTTCTTTGTGACATACCTATCACTTGTCAGCACTCACTTGTGAGATATGGGAGAGGCCTGACAAGCTCTTAAAAGAGTAAAAATAAGTCAAAGCCAAGGCAGAATAGACAAAACTTAGGTGCCATATGTAACTTCAGACATTTGAGCTCTGAGCTGGAAGTGAAATGGCCTCATCTGTAGCTTCCTAATTTCCGTATTTCTCTTTCTGTTCCTAGTACATGAGAATGAAAAGCAGCTGTTTATCAGTTCATAATTTGCTTTGCTTTTTGTGGTTTTGGCAGATGAATGAGATTTCCTCTTTTGTGCTTCTTGGCTTTTTCACAGTACCAAAGTCTGTAAGAGGGGAAGAGTCCTGAATATTAATTCCAGTCAGTACTTTGTAAAGACCTACCTGGCATTCCTGTTCAAATCATTAACATTCCAGCTCAAATGCATTAACATTCCTAGACCCCGTTCTGACCTCACTTATGCTGATTTTACACTTATATAACTCTGCTGACTTACTAAGGAACTGTCCTTAATTTGCACAGTGTTACTTTGTACTGTATTGTTACAAGTACATTTACAAATGCTTAATCATTTATTGTGCTTTTATTAATAATCTTATTTTGCAAAGAGTAGGGTTTTTTATCATTTGTCTTGTTTCATGAATCACAGTGGAGGGTGCACTTTTATTATTTCTCTGATATTTTAATTTTCTTTCTTATAATAATTTCTTCTAATTTTCTTTCTGTTAATCATTCTTCCTAATATTTTCACAACTTAAATTAGACAGTTCTTCTTCTTTAATATCTATCCCTTTCTACAGCTGGTAAAATATTTCATGTGTGAGGATCAGAAAGATACAGTGGCTTGTTTCAGTCCTTGCAAAAAACAGGAATAGAGTGGAGACCACCAGCTTCCTATCTCTAAGCCAGAAGACCACATTTCCCTGCACATGTTCTTATCATAGCTGCTTTGAAACCTCTGAACTGCAGTGGATAAGGAACTTGCTAGCTAGTGGTTAAWTCTAATCATGTCTCTTTTGTGATCTAGTCAAATGGATATCTTCCTTGCTTTCCCTCATTTATCTACATTCCAAGGGAATAAAGTGACTTGTACCATAAGTTTCTAAGGCAAATTAAAGGTCATTAATGGCTCTTTGCTACTTAGTCCTTATGGTTATTAAAGCAGTGTGAAAGGAATTCAAAGGTGATCTATGCAGAATGGTCAGCACTGACTCACCTCCAGTTTTCTACAATGTAGATATTCTCAGTTTGGGAGAGRTCAAATGGATTTATTATTATTATTCAGCTTTCAGGGCAAAAGCAAGGTTGTAGAAAGAAGAAAAGCCTTGACAGTACCTTCAGAAATATTTTTTGAATATTGCAAATTTATTACAGATTGTCAGAAAATAACTTTTAGATCAGCTAAGTGTGGCCGGAAATAGTAGCAAAAGATCTAAGACAAACTATCAGATAGCTCTTGGGAGTAATTTCCTCAGAATCTTACAAGTTATCCCAAAACATATCTTACATTTTTAACCCTCAATATTTTATTAAAATACTATGTAAATTGTCTACATGTAAATGCTATTTCAAGATATGAATAACAATAAATAGACATGTTATTATTGCAGAACTGTATTGTCTTTTCAGTGCTAGTACTATTCATGCATTCTCTCATGAAATTATTTATATATAGTAACAATTTTGTGTGAGCTGCTCCATGGTTTGATTTTAAAAATACTCAGGTATTTCCAATTGCTTCATTTAAAAAAAAACACAGAAATACCAATTAAAATATGAAAAAGAAAGGATATTGCTCCAGCATGGGGAAAAAGTAACTTTTGTTTGTAAAGCTGGCTATCAGATTTCCAGTGAAGCAGAGTTCAGCTGGCGGATCCTGATTCAACGAAGTGTCCTGCAGAAACATTCTGACTGCATAAAAACTCACTGTGGAAAGCTGAATGTAGGTAGCTTCCAGGCCACTTCTAGGGGCCTGACTGTCTGAGACTGCAGTACTGATCCCTTGCATTCTCAGTTTTATGAAAATTTCCCCAATCCTTTGCTGTTTCACTGTATAGGAATTATATAGGAAGAAATACATGTTATTTTGTGCATTTTCAATTTTGTATATGTTTGATTTTTCTCTTTTGAAAAACCCTAAAAACTCAAAGACTTATCTAGGTGACCATTTTCCAGAGGATGAACATACTGATTCCTGTATAGCTTTGTCTGCCTGTTTTTGGCTATTGAAATTCAACAAAATTATCAATCTGCTATCACTCATAATCCCAGACTCAGTTATAGATTTTCACAGTAACTGATTGATCAAATATTTCCCATATATCTTTCTGAATATTTAAAACAAAGGCCAGATGTTGGAGCTGCTGAAACTAATTCCAACTTTGCTCAAGTCAGAGGGAAGGGAGGATTTTGCATCAGTTATTGACTGTATGCTTTCCCACTACGATCTCTGGTATCCAGCTGCTTATCTTAAGCAGGCACTTACAGGCATCTGACAGGTACAGATTAAAAGAACTCCTTCTCATCTTAAAAGATCTAAATAAATCCATTTTAAAAGCTCTATCCTTCAGATGCTAAGGACGTCACTGCTGCTGTTGTCATTATTATTGTCATTATTACTTTTACTGCTACTACAGATAACTTTATTCTCTAATCCATTCCAAAGCCATGAACAGATAACAGAGACTTCATTATTTCTCTTGTCTTCCCATTATTTGGAAAATTGACAGCAACTTATTTTGAATGACTGAATCCCAAGAACACCCATTTTCCTTTGAGAGCATATAAAATATGGCAAAATATGATGTGAATACTATCATTTGTATTCACTGGAGGAACTGATGTTTAATCAAATTTAATCTCATTGTCTATAAACAGTCTTTGACATTCTTTAAAGAAACAATTATGTCTTCTTTTGGATGTTAATTCAGAGGATTAGGAATGATTTATCTGCAACCTCCTATTTCTAGCCCATCAGATCAAATCCAGCCTAAATTGCTTGCATCTGAAATTTGTTATAAAATTCTGTGGCATAAATGTGTATTTTAAATTGCTAAAATCTCTTTGCCTACTCAGGTAGYATGTCCTGACTACCAGTGTTTGACCTCTCTGTTGTGTGAACTGACCATGGACCTCTGAACACATGCTCAGGGCCAAAATTTACCTATGTCCAGCACACGTGGAAGGTGTTGGCAGAGATAAAACTGCACAGAGAGGGAGGAATTTGTGTTAGTCCTTTACTGAAGATACTAGAGGTCATTCATCCACATTGCAGATAGGCAGTTGCAGTGTCCTTGGTRTCACAGGTAACACCAGGTATCTCATTTGCTTTCGTCACAGAGGCAATATTCAAATGCCTAAATATATGTATCTGCTGTCATTTTGGATGTTCTGGCCTGTGCTGTCACTTTTGAAAGGAAGGGGTGTCTTTTAGGTCTGTGCCTTATGACCTGCCCTCATGCAGAAGTCTTTGAAACCAATACTACTGACACTGGAAATCAATGTTTATGCTATTGCCTCATAAAAGGTAGTCCTCATCTGCCACCAGGGTAGGTGGGATTTTTAATCTAACCACTCACTGCCCGGCAATGTGAATGCCCCACTCACTGCCCTGCAAGTACGGATGCAGAGAGGTATGCCACAGGCATCCTACAGTCAGGACGTAGATGCACAAAGTAAAGGATCACACCGCTCTTCAGCGCCTTTTTTGGACGCAGCTCCTATAGAGAAGCTGGCATAACCTGGAGACACAGGAAGATTGATCTTCTGCCTACATACAAGCATTAAATTAATTCAAAAAGTTAATTTTCCATGAACTACTTTCTACAAACTTTGGATAAGGAAATTATGTTGTTTAGATAATCTTGGAAAGTGGGCAGAAGAGGCATAGAGATATCAGTGTGATAACTAAACAAAAATGCATGAAAATATTTCTGTATTATTTGCACTACTCAATAAAAGAGTGATAAGAAGGATATAGAGAGCAGTTATCATATGGTAGTCTATTTCATTACTGTAGTCAGTTGATAATTATTCAAACATTGATTCCAATATATTTTTTTCTAAGCAAGATAAATACAAATAAGTCATTCTACCAGCAATAAAAATAATCTTCCGGAATATCACAAAACACACACACACATACACCAAGGCTCCATACAGTATTCTACTATATCTCAAATACTCCAGGGCAATTTTTTTTTTTTTTTTCTGAAGTGACAATTCAACGATTTAGAGTTGACTATTACAGGAAAAAGATTTTAAAAGATCTTTCATCTTTGGTCTTTGACTTTGCTAGTCAATCTTCTTTTTACTGAACTATCATCTATACATTTCAGTCTTAGGCAGTACCTTGTGAGGACTGTTTAGTCCTTTCTGTTCTTCAGTCTGTGATAGAATAGCACAGATTCATAGAAATAAAATAAAATGTTACAATAGACATCCTACTATTTCAATGTAAAATCTTAAAATTATTCTAGAACATAGAGGTAATATACAACACTTCCAGATGTAAATCTCAGAATCTACCGATGAATGATCATAATAGTGATTATCATAAATGTTAAATAAGACTAGAGAAGCTGCAAATTTATGACAGGTAATAAGAGATTTCAATTACCTACATATGGTCTAGCTAAGTTCTTCAGGACAAGGTGAAGGGACACAGTTTTTCCATGCAAAGAAAAGAAATTCGTGTTTCATAGAACAACTAGTTTTATAATCTACAAGATGCTATTTTAGATTTAATTTTGAGAGATTACTTGACAGTAGAGTATGAGAGTGGCACTGTGGGACAACAAGGCCATGGCAGGGAAGTCCAGTGTTGGTCTCTTCTGCTGAAGAATCTGTAGAGGTTCCCACAAGCCTACACAGACTTTGTGGCAGATAGGTCAGAAGCACTAGAAAAATTGAAGCAAACAGGAAGTAACAGCCCAGATGATAGTTAAGTCAAATCTAAGTAACTTATCAGGGTCAGACAGCACTCACATCTTAGGTGTGAAACTGCAGGGCTGATGATCAAACAGTTCAACTAATGACAAACTCAGTAGGATCAGTGCTGGACAGCAAATGCTATCCCATTGATACAACCGGATCTAGAGGGCCCCCAGGGGATTACAGATAAGTATGTCTGATTTTCATTCACAGTAAGTTGGTGTGGTCTGTAATGAAGAGTAAAAGCATTGTGCTCTTRTTCTGTTAAGCGTATACCAAATAACTAGTGAGTAATATGTATTTTGTGGGGGAGTTAAAGTATGAGGTGATCATCATGCAAGGTATTAGTAATTTTCTTCCATTTACCCAGACAGTTTGCCATAGAAACAATGACATAAAGCTCAGTAAATCTAAAGAAAAAAATCAACTGCAGCCTAATTTGGGATTTATAAGCATGTTACCTAGTATTTTCCAGGTAGTTTTCTCTGMCTTAGAATTATGGGAGAAAAAACGGCCCTGTTTTGAATTTTGCTATTTTTTAAACTGACTTGCTGATGTTACATTGCACTTAAAATCTTGCTGTTGCATAGTGAACAAATCCTTCCCTGGGGTGCTGTGCCTTTGAAATCAAGTTAAATCACTAAAGTGCTTAAAATATATACCGATTCTTTGCTTTTAGTAGTTTGCTAGTTTGCTTTTAATAGAATTGATATAAATTTACATAACCAATTCTTTGACTCTCTATAGTCTTGAGGAATTTGATGACTCTTCCCCTAAGAAAAGGCAAACATTTTCATAATGCTCCCCGAGTTGCATGGACCTCGGCCTGAAGCTCCTGAGAAGTTCTCACTGTCTATGTGCAGGCAGTTTCAAAAGTGCACACAAAATAACCCCCAAACAGCCCCATAAACTCAGCAGGCATTAGTAAATCTCTGGCAAAGTTCATCCAACATTGTGAGCTTATTTCTCTCAAAAACTTTCAGATCAGACTAAGATGTTTCAACAAAGTTATTAGCAACCTTTGTAAGAGACTTCTTCATTTTGTCTAAATGAACATGTGATGTTGCATAGTTATATGGTTAACAGTGATGAAATAATAGGCATTTTAAATTATACTGATAAAGAAAAAGATTTTCATATGTAAACTTAACAGAATATATTACTGGAACAAATTATTTCTTTTCTAGGGAAATGATGGCCTAGAATTCCATAATTAAACATTCCATATTTAAAGAGAGAAAATCTATAGATTAATTTCTTACAGATAAAGTATTTTTTCATACAGTCCATATGACAATTAGTACAAACTTTATGCAAGAACAGCACAGACTGATGTATCTGAATCCATTCCAGTTTTTAACTGAGTATCCCACCCAGACTATGCATAACATTCACTGAATTTTTACTTCTACGACTAATACAAAGTCACCTATTTCTCTTTTCAAAGAATTATGACTGGAAAGCCACATGAAAAGAAGAGAACATGGAAAAAACTTTCATAGCTAGAAAAAATCCAGTGGACAACTATATAMATTACCAAAAGACTAAATCACATGCAGAACTCAGAAAACAATCATTACAAAGCACATGAACAGAAAAGAAAAGAAAAAAGAAAACTAACCAACTAAAAAACAGTGTATTACACTCAAGATACATGGTAAYTCAAGGCCTATATTTAATGTCCTTAGAGTCAATGGCAGTGCAACCCCTATCTTCAAAGGGTAAAGGACAAAGTTCCTGGAACAGAAATTCCAATTTTTGTGAAAACAAAGCTAGAAACATGAGGAACAACTGATACAAATGATTAAAAACACATGGACACTTCAGATAATAATGTGTGGGAAGATCCACATTTTTACCATTAATGGAAATAACATTGCAACATTTCAGTAAACAGGAGCACAACTATTTTACTATCCTTATCTAAAATTAAGCTTTGAAGAGATTCATGCCTCYTAGTAGAACAAAAATTCTGTAATTAGTATCTTGTAGTACCTTAGAACAACACTATAGATTTATAGTTGTTATCCTATATATGTCCAGGTGAAAAACTAGATTAAAAAAAATATAAATAAACCCATGAACTTCATCTGTAGTTTGTAGAAATTCTGAGTATCCAGTGCTGAACACAATATTTTTATTTTAGATTTAGTTGTGAAACAGACAGTAAAATATCTCTGAATTTCATAATGCGTGCAAGATCATAAACTTATAATGAGAACTGGACAGAAGAAAGGCCAAGTGGGAGCAAGTGTGTTTGGGATCAAGAAATTCCCTTATAACAAGGAGCAGACTTGGTAGATTATACCTTGCCAGCCAATAAAATCCAATAACATTTTGCATGGAATCCTTCTTGAGCAGATGCCTATTGAAATGGAATCAGAGTCACACCCATTTGCCAAAGAACCTTATACAAGTATTAAAAAAAGAAATAGTCCTTTGCTGGTCTGGTTCATATTCCCGCTAAACCAATTTAATGTTTCAATTTTTTTTTGACTGAAAGTGTAGTAAATCAAAGAAGGCCATTTGAAATATTGTTTTGGGTTTGTTTTTTTTTTTTTTTTTGCTAAAAGTACAATAAATGAAGAAGTTCCTTTTTTCAACTGCATAGCTTACTCTTAGCCAATCTGATAGGAAAGTCAGTGCTGATTAGAATTTGCCTAATTAGATTCTAATATATAGGGCAAATCTGAATTTAAGAATCCCGCCTCCTTAATGTGGGTCAATTAATCTGCCTAGATCAACGTATTCTGACCCACTGATTTTCCTATTAAGARGCTAAATAGCTTTCATTGGATCTTCAGTTTTTTTAGGTCCAATGGGAACCCACACAACCATCAAATAAAGCCTACTATGGCATTGAAACTATTGAACAACTATTGCAAGTCCACTGCAGTGATCTTTAAACATGGTTGCTATTTATTACTTGTGCTCTCAGTAGGCAGAAAATCAATTGAATCAGGATGAAGTAGACTGCCCTGTTTAGTTGGTGAAAAATAAGAGTGCTTGAAATGGATAAATCGCACCTGCTTTTTAAAATTAATGCTCAGCAGTTCTTCTTTGGGCTACAAAGGGAAGGGGAATTAGTGTCATTGTCTCTAGGATCAATACTTCTTTTTCTCAGCATAGAAAGAGTGACTTGTAAAGATAAAAGTCCTGCTTCTCAAAGCTAACTCTATAACAAGGAAGAAACTAACCTCTTCAGTGGAGTTCCAGTATTTAGCTTCTGCAGATTTTGCCCTTCAGAAAATGGCCCAGGGAGTTTGGGCAACAAGCAATTTTTTCAGCTATTGAAAGCTAAAGATCCTTTCAGAGATTAACATGCTCCACAACTTCAAAGCATTAAGATGTTTAATTTAGTCATGATTTGGTGAGAATTAACTGCAAATGCTGAATCTGCAATACTGTCTTAGACCCATGAAGGAAGGCTACCAAGAGCTAAGGATTGAAGCTAGCTGTCCACAGCATCCTACTAGCAAGCCCAGCTTACTAGTGCTTCCTTATTACTAAAGCCAGCAAGTCAGCTTGTAGGCTAGGCAGTTAAATTCAAGCTAGTAAACTCTATATTCTAAAATAAATGTGAGAATGAATATGAAGAAAATGAAAAGTATATATTCTTATATATATATATTCTTCATAGATTTCAATAGATCAGATTTTTTCACAGCTGTAAGCATGCACTGAGATGTGAGGTCTTTTCATGCTGAAAGCAAATGTATAAGCTTTCTCTCCTTATGAGTCTCCTCACTATCTGCTAACTGTTGATTTTATACAATGCTGCTAGGTATCTTTCACTGATTGCTATTCCTGCTGCAGCAAAAAGTGAAAAGATGTGACATTTAAAGTTGTTCCTATTTGCAGGTATTGGGACATGGAGGATCTGTATCAAAGGCATGGGAGCAAACTCATTGGGATTCAGCCTTCATATTGACATTTCCTTGAAACTCAGGGACACTCTAAGCCACTTTTTTGAATCTTGAGCTCTAGCTGCCTCACTCCAAATTTCTCATGCTCCAAAATAATAATCACAACAGAAGAGCCATGTCAGATTCTGGATTGAATGCAGGGGCTCTCATTTTTAAAGCTTCCTGAAAGCAATCCTAAAAAGTCAGCCTTAACAGTCTTAAAGTTTCTTAGTTTGTTATATTAATGGAATTCCTGAGTGCAGCTGCTGGCTGCCAATATTCTAAGCTCTCTTCTAAGATATTATACCATAATCACATTTAAATTTTAATAGTGTAGTGAAATTAAAAAAAAATAAATAAAAGGATGATTCTGTGATCAAGATCTTGACTATAAAAGTCATGTAATTCTTTAAAGCATTGAGTTTCCATTTATAAAGTAAATGTGATAATCTTTATATCATTTATAAGGTAAATGTGAYAATTCTATTTATAAGGTAAATGTGACAATTTTCCATCACCTGCCATATTTTCTGTCATATTTAGATTCTCAAAAGCAGACATAACTTTCTTTTGGTATACACATTCATATACTCCATCAAAAATAGCCAATGCCTATGATGATTAATAGCTGGTGGATACAGTGGATATCTATTTTCAATATGGAAACCAATACTTAGTGTTTGAAAGTTCTATTTTCACAGAGAAATATGAAACAGTTACCCATGCAGGGTTGTTGTTGTAGTTTGTGCTGCTGAGTCTTCTAAATATCTGTTATATCTCAGTTTAAATGCCTCTTGTCCAAAAATTTACTTTCTGTGTAGAAGAAATCTTAAGTGAAACCCTTTTAAATATGTAAACTTTTTCTACTTGATCAACACCAACCCACTAAAATTTGTTCTCAAAGAGACTGAAGAATAGTGGTTTTGCATAGTTTAATGGTATGCATTGTAACATTATGTCATGCATTGTAACAATAATGTCTTACAGGTATAGTGCAATTTCATTAGAGAAGATACCTATTATTTTGATATTTTAATATAAAGTTGAAAATCATAACTAATTCATGCACTATTCATTATAATAGCCATTAATCACTAAGATATTGGTTAGCATTCAGGTAGCTAGAATTGCATGGMAAATGCAATGCTTTATTTCAGAAAGTTTGTGCCACTGAAGGTGATTACAAAACATTATTTTCAGGGCAGTATATTAGGAACAAAATTAATAGCTTATAACTTGGAGTATTTATCAGATTTTTTTACAATGAACAATTTAGCCTTATTTCATTTTTTTTTCAGGGAAAGAACAGTGGCTTTTCATAACTGTGCTCATCAAATTACGAGGCAAAACTTGTAAGCCTATTTTGTCTGGCTGGCTATCCCAGAGGGATACCCATTAGATAAYAGCAAATATTTTATTTAGATTTTTTTTCAAATACATCTAGAGCATACAGTCTAGAAGAAGAATTCGGGAGACAGATGACAGCTCATAAGCCTCCTCTGTGGTTGTCAATGKCACTGCATGCACACACCACCAAGAAGATACCACATGTTTTTCAACCCAAATTAAACTCTTGATTTCAACTTAAATTGTAGATACTTGCCCACAAATGAAATTGTAAAGCTTGTCATTCACCATCATAACAAGATATGTTTGGCTCTGTCCAAAAATGCATTGGCAGAGAGGTAGAAGTGCCTTTCAGCACCACATGCAGCAGATGTGGATGACATTCACTCTAATAAGACTTGACAACTCAAATGGCACCCCAAGCACTTGCTGGTATAACAATTACGCAATCTCTTTGGTTCAATGCCAGTATGAGTACAATTCTTACCTTTCTTCTTTCCATAGGGAAACTTAATATCTAGAATGTCCTCATTACAGATCACAGACAAACCCCAGATTTAAAGGTTTCTTGTTCAGTGTAAGCACCAGCCTAAGGTGTGTCTGCTATGTCCTGAGGGCAATGAAACCCTTCATCATGCCAAACAGATCTGAGGAATTTGCCCATCCATATTGTCCTGCTCAAATCAGTGTGATTCTTCTCACATGCACAGCAACTCACGTGAATTTGTAGTATTGTGGCCTGCTAGAACAATATCCTTCTTCACACAAGTGTTAGYGACAAAGTCAGGCTGAAACATCTTATTTGCTGCTCTAAGATGTGGTATCAAATCACCATTGTTAGGAGTCGTAATTTCAAAAGTGCACTGGAACTGAGAAGTGAATTGGAAAACAGAGGAAAGATGGTGGCCTCTGAATCCTAAGGGAATCTGCATCAAAATCCTTATTGGTTTTAATAAGAACTGTTGTTCCTTCAGACACCATAGAAAAGACTTATATCAGTAAATAAGACTTCTACATCTCTATGGAACACTCTTAAGTATTTAATAAAATTATCAAAAACATCTGAGAAGAGGCATTGAAAAATGACTGGAAAGGTCAAACTGAGAAATGGGAGAAAAAAAGAAGAATACCAACTCAGTCAGAATAACAGATGTGAGGGTGAAAAGCAGATGAGGTATACTGACTATTATACAAAGAGAGATATCTTGCTTAGTCAGAGCTCTTTCTCCCCGTGTGTAACAATAAAGAGGAAAAAACAAGTAACTCATTTCTTATTTTGGTCTATATTGATTCTGAGACATATAACAGTAAGTTTTAGCTGCTGTACAAATATGAGATTAGTATGACACAAAGTGGCATTTACTGTATTTTGAATGAAAATCACAGATACAAAACTTATGTTACAAAGTTAGAAGGATTAAAAACATATAAGCTGTCAGAAAAATTCCTGAAGAAAACAGGAAGCCAATCTCTTAAAAATGAGAGCTAGGCTGGACAAAGGCACCACAAAATATGCTAAATAGAGCAAGAYTGCACTGCTAAAAGGCTTAACTGGATGACCTACTTGGCCTTTGCTGTCTTTAGATTATGTAATTCTCTTTAATGCTATATTAAGGTTTTGAGGCGAAGCCAAAGTCTGCTAACAACGGTTGCCAACACTTTCAGAGGAGAAGGCTAAATAAACCCTCAAAGACACTCCCAGAAAATCTCCACGGCTGATACAACAGAGAGGGCTCATGCAGAGAGGGCCTTTATTCTCCCTATTTTTTTCACCAGCACTTCCTCTGAAACTTGTCAGGAGAATCCTCCTTGTCAGGAGGATAATATTTTATAAATGCAGCCTCTATGCAAGATTTTGAAAAAATCAGAGATGCAATTGCTGATGTGGAGAAGAGCATGRACACAGATCATGCAGTAGACTGAGGGTGGCTACTGACGGAGGAGAAGGGACAGAGCAGCCTGCATTAGAAGAGTGGATCAGCTGTGGAGGAGAACTTATGTAAGAAGTGATATTTGGGAAGCCTGGCCAGATATTGGGCTGCTGATGAGGGAAGGGATCCAGAAAAAGGTGATGAAGAGGGCAGGGAGGGCCATGAGGAGGGCTGGTGTTGGAGTGAGAAGAAGTGAGAAGCTGTCAGATAGGCTGGAAGGGCTGTGAAAAGAGACTCCCAAGATGGGAAAGGARAAGAACGGGAGCTCTAAGGTGGCTAGAGAAAGATGGGACAGATGGAGAAAGACGGACAGAGTCAGCAATAGTAGGAGACAGCATAGCCTGGAGTGGAGGGAACTAGGAGCAGTCAGCKCTGAGAAATTGCCATGGGATGCTCCCTCATCCAGACATCTGAATACTCACTTGATGAGAACACATAGGGCAAGACTGCACTGGTTTTCCATTTCCTCCAGCCCAGCAAGTATCTACATTTTTGCCCTCAGAAATATAAGTAACTTGAAAATAGGATCTAAACTTCTTGAGCCTTAACTGCAATACAGAGATGATACATTTGGAATGAAAAATTGGGATTTGCTATGTGGCCACAGCGTGAAAAGAACATATATACACTTAAAAATGCTAAAAGAATTTTTGTCCATTAATATGGTATTCACTTTGCAATAACACCTCTGGAAAATATTATAAATTAGATATTATTGCACATGTTTTGGAAGTCAAGCTTCAGCCTTTCAGAAAGGTAAGTTAGAGACAAGTGCTCTTCATTACTGCCTCTTCATTGCTGCTTTGTACGGTCCATATCAAATAACGCAGCACTGCATGACTGAAAATTTTGTAGCATACCCTGGACAAGGCCAGATAAATATAAAAGTAGTAGGGAACTGACTACCTCTTTTCTCACTACTTATGACAGCCTTTCCACAGTTGCCACAGGAAAGCTTTCTTTTTGGAAAGCCAGAGTACTAACTAGCAATTCTGGTTGCTTTCACTGTCTCTGTCTATTCTGCTCTATTTGATTGCTTTAAAGACCATGCCAGAAAGAGCACCTCAAGAATCATACAGTCAATGCACCAAATTCCTACAACATTCTTGTGACAGTTCAGATAGATACTTCCATATAAAAAAGTATCCCACAGGGCCTCTGATCGTGTCTAGCAAGACACTCTTAGAATTCATCCAGAGTCTTAACTCATTTCTCCCATTAAATATCATCTTATTTTAAAATGTCCTATCATCAGTCTTTATAATGACCTCAGTGCACTAGCATGTGTGACAACTTATGATAAATTTAGTTGGAAGACACCAGGAGAGGAAAGGAGAGGTGCTAGGGAGTGCCATGCAAGCAGAGAGTAGGAGTTTTTGTTGTACGGGGTGACACTGGCATCCATTATGCAGGGCACATCTCCTATACAAGGATGTGACCTTAAGATGTATGAATTTGGGATGATCCTGGGACCTGCTCCAGAAAGATGTGGCCAAAAATGTCAGTATCCTTYTTCATTACTTGTTGTCATAATTGTAATTGGACCTAGAAGGATTCACAGCTTGTTTCTAAGTACAGAGGTAGCTGTTTCTCCGCTCTAGGGACAGACAAATGTTTGGGGAAGGTTTGGGTGCTGGATGAGGAGACTGAAATTGTAGTGACTTCTGTCACAGAGAACGATGTTCTATCTCTACAGGGAAGTCTCTTACTACTAAAAAAGAGTTGACCTGGGCTGTCTGGCATGTGTGTATATCACAAAATAACAAAATCACAAAATGGTTGAGGTTGGAAGGAACCTCTAGAGATCATCTAGTACAAGCTATCTGGTCAAGCAGGAGCACCTAGAGCACGTGGCACAGGGTTGCTTCCAAGTGAATTTTGATGATCTCCAAAGAAGGAGACTCCCTGGGCAGCTTGTTCCAGGCCTCTGTCACCATCACAGTACAGAAGTTCTTCCTCATACAGAGATGAAACCTCCCAGTTTTTAATTTATAACCATTACCCCTTATCCTGTCATTGACCATCACTGAGAAGAGTTTGGCCCCATCCTCTTTACATTCTCCCCTCAAATATTTGTATATATTGATCAGATCCCCTCTCAATCTTCTCTTCTCCAGACTAAACAGGCCCAGCTCACTTAATATTTCCTCTACACACTAGCATGTGTTAGTGGCTGGGTTAGACATGCTCCATGCCAGTATGAATCACACTGTGCCTGTAGATGCTCTGATGGGTGCCATACGGGCAGCTTCTCCCTGGATGTTTCCTCCAGCTATATTACATGCAAGATGTTCTGAATGACATTCCTAGAGTGAGGCATTGTGGTTGCTCAGGGAATTTTCTTTCGAGACCAAATGAAAGCTTCAGRGTGCTATATCTGTATAGGAGGCACATATAACAATATATGTGTGGGACTTCAATCTACCAGTTTTTTGTTGGGAATACAATACAACAGAGAGGAAACAATCTAGGAGGTTTGTGGAGTGCATGGAAAATAACTTTCAAAGCTAGTAAGTGAGCCTATAAAGGGAGGAGCCCCACTRGACCTCTCCAGTCTCTTTGTCAACAGAGAAGAACTGGTGKGAGATGTGGTGGTTGGAGGCTGTCTCAGGCATAGCGATTGTGAAATGTTTTCAATTTTCAGTCAAGTCAGGAGGACATCAGCCAAATTGCTATGTTGGACTCTGAGAGGGCAGACTTAGGACTTCTTAGGACACTGGTTGGGAGAGTCCCTTGGCAGACAGTCCTGAAGAGCAAAGGAGTCTAGGAAGGCTGGATTTTCCTCAAGAAGGAAATCTTATGCAGATCTTATGCAGCAGGAGCAGGCTGTATCTATGTGCCAAAAGACGAGCCCACAGGAAAGAAGACTGGCCTGGCAAAACAGGGACCTATTGTTGAGGCTCCAGGTAAAAAAAAAGAAAAAAAAGAGAGAGAGAGAGAGTTTACCACCTTTGGAAGAAGGGACAGGTAACATGGGAAAAGTACTAGGAAATCACTAGGATACACGTAGGGAGGAAATCAAAAAGGCAAAACCTTGGATGGAACTCAATACTGTCACCACTGTAAAAGATAACAAAAAAGCTTGTACAAATACATTAACAAGAAGAGGAGGGCCAAGCAGAATCTCCATCCTTTAATGATGCAATAGGGAATATTGTCACCAAGGCTGAGGATAAAACTGAGGAACTTAATACCTTGCTCATATCAATTATCGTCAAAGTACTAGTCCCCCAGAGCTGGAGGACACCTACAGAGTGCAGAACAAACCCCCMATAATCCAGGAGGAAACAATTAGTGACCTGTTACTCCACTTGGACACCCATAAGTCTATAGAGCCAGATGTGATCCACTTGAGGATTCTAAAGGAGCTAGCAGAAGTGCTCGCCAAGCTGCTCTCCATCATCTATCAGGTCCTGGTCAACAGGAAAGGTCCCAGACGACTGGAGACCAGAATGGCTAATGTAATGCCCATCTACAAAATGAACCGGAGGGAAGATCTGCGGAGCTACAGGCCTGTCAGCCTAATCTCGGTATAGGGGAAAGTTATGGAGCAGATAATCTTGAGGGCAATAACAAAGCATGTGTGCAACAACCAGGAGATCAGGCCTAGTCAACATAGGTTCATGAAATACAGGTCCTGCCTTACCAATCTGATTTTCTTCTCTGGCCCAGTGACTCACCTAGTAGATGAGTGAAAGGCTACGGATGTGGTGCACTTAGACTTTAGTAAGGCRTTTGACACAATCTCCCACTGCCTTCTTTTGGAGAAGCTGGCAGTTCATAGCTTAGACATAGCATAGACATACTCTTCAATGGGTGAAAAACTGGCTGGATGGCTAGGCCCAGAGGGTGGTGGTGAATGGAGTTGAATTCAGCTGGTGATGAATCAAAAGAGGTGTTCCACAGGGGTCAGTGTTGGGGCTGGTCTTCTTTAATATCTATCAGTTATCTGGATAAGGGAATTGAGATTGGAAATCTGCAGATGACAGCAAGCTAGGAGGAAAAGAAAATCTGCTTGAGCGCAGGATGGCTCTGCAGAGGGATCTGGACAGGTTAGATTGATGGGAGGAGGCTGACTGTATGAGGTTCAACAAGGCCAAGTGCCTGGTCCTGCACTTTGGTCGTAACAACTCCATTCAGCACTACAGGCTTCGGACAGAGTGGCTGGAGAGCTGTGTGGTAGAAGAGGATCCAGAGGTGTTGGTCAACAGGTGGCTGAACATGAGCCAGTAGTGTGTCCAGGTGGCCAAAAAGGCCAACAGCACCCCGGCTTGTATCAGTCAGGAAGCCAGCAGGCCTGCAGAATCAGGGAAGAGATTGTCTCTCTGTACTCAAGACTGGTGAGGCTGCACCTCAAATACTGTGTTCATTTTTGGGTCCCTCACTACAAGAAAGATATTGAGGTGYTGCAGCATGTTCAAAGAAGGGCAACAAAGCTGGTGAAGGGGCTGGAGCAGCTGAAGGMGCTGGTATTATTTAGTTTGGAGAAAAGGCTCAGGGAAGAACTCATCGCTCTCTACAACTACCAGACAGGAAGTTGTAGTAGGATGGGAGGGGTCCCTCTCTTCTCCAGAATAAATACCGATAGACAAGAGGAAATGGCCTCAAGTTGTGCTAGGGGAGCTTCAGGTTAGACCTTATAAAGAATTTCTACATGGAAAGAGTGGTGAAATGTTGGAACAGGCTGTCCAGGGAAGTGGTAGAGTCACCATCCCTGGCAGTGTTCAAGAAACACGTAGATGAGGAAYTTAGGAACAGGCATGGTGTTGAAGGGTTTACAGTTGGACTTAATGATCTCGAAGGCCTTTTCCAACCATAATGTTTCTATTGTTCTATGATTCTATGATCTSTTCACTATGAACTAAATCAGAAGTTCATCTATTCACCCAAATATGCACTCAGCATGGACCTGCTAAATCAGTGCCCCAAAAAAATTCTTTAAAGTTCCTGGGACTTGCATTGCTTTCAATTTAAGAAATGCAGCATGAATAATAGATGAATCCTCTTAAAGTCAAGGGAATATATTTCAAATGTGGGTGTTAATATATATTAACATACCCCACAGATATCTTCAGAAAGAAACATTTATCAAACTTTCGTGTTTAATTGCTTTCTTTTTTCTGCTTTTCCAGTGAAAGAGAAATCTCTAAAATAGGTCCCAGAATGAGGATAATTGTTAGATAGAGAGATGATGTTTTTATATTTCAAAATACACATAAATAAATACTATCTATGTAAATTGATAGWATACATTCCACCTTTCTAGCTCATCCTCGTAGGTGAGGGCTTTGGAGCGGAGGCTCGCGCCGTGAGACCCACCCGAGAGCAGCTAAACCGGCGGCCCCAAGCCGCGTAGTGCAGCGCACGCACCCGAGCAGGGCGAGCGAGGCACCGCCAGCCCCAGGCGGCCCAGGCGCAGCGCGGGCGCAGTCGGCAGGGCAAGGCGGCCCGAGCCCCCGCCTACGAGAGCCGCCCCCAGGGAGCGCGAGCGAGCAGGAGCGCGGCGCGGCAGCAGGGCGTGGCGCGGCGGTTGGCGCAGGCAGGGAGGGCGGCGAGCGGTTACTCGGCGCACCCACCGTGGTAATCACCCGCCGGAGGGCTGCGTTAGCACCCGCTAGGAAGGAGATAGGCACCCAGACTGAGCGGCTGCTCCAGCATGCAGCCGTCCAGGTGTCAGGCTGCAAGGAATGCTGCAGCCTGGCGCTTCCGATGGACGGCCTGGAGGAGCACACCTGTGTGCGGTGCGAGCAGGTGGAGGACCTGCTCCACATGGTAGCTAAGCTAAAAGACGAGGTGGAAAATTTAAGGAAAATCTCTAGGTCAGAGAGGGAGAAATGGGGGCAGGCACCAGGGAGGGCTCAGCAGCAGCGACAGGTTGGTACAGGTTCCAACCCCAAGACAAGACACAAAGATGGCAAAGAACAGAGGAATGCATGGACAAAAGTCCAGGGTCAAGGTGGCAAGGTGAAACCTCCTCCCACCMTACCCTATAGGGTCCCCCTGGCAAACAGGTATGAGGCCCTGAAGGAGGTAGGGCAGTTGGTGGAGGGTGAGGGGGTGGCTCCCTCCCCTCCAGAGGAGGTGCTGCAGTCAGAAAGGCCARCTGCRCAGGTTGTCWCCRCGGCCAGGAGGCAGAATAGGAGGGTTATTGTTGTGGGTGATTCCCAGGTTCAGGGAACGGAGGGACCAATTGCTAGACCCGACCCTCTCTCAAGAGAGGTCTGTTGTCTTCCTGGGGCCCGGATTAGAGATG
>NW_020454762.1:0-1548 GCF_003342845.1 Nothoprocta perdicaria
AAGAAGAGATGGAACTGGCATCATAGGAACAGGATTGGGAGTCTTCAATAGTATAGATGCTGAGGTACTTAGGAATAAACTAAGTGCAACAACAAGTGAYTTGCACAAATTAAAACATCCATTGCGGTCTTCTCTGATTAGCACTGGGAACAAATCAGTGGCTCTCATCCGAAATATTGCCCCAATGGGAGAGAACTAATGAAAAGGACCACTGATCCTTTTCATTTCATGACCAGCTGATCATAAAAGCCCTTGGTGTGGCCCAAAATAATATTTCTCTGGCTCCTAGTTGCATCCAAGCCCAACTCTGGATGCAATCCACAGCAGCTGCAATTATAAGAGAAGGTGAAGAAGGCACCTTACCCACTGACATTAGAAAAAGTAATTTGGGATAACGTCAAAGAATTCGAAAGGGAGTCTCAGTCTTGGTGGTAGTTAGTCAACTGCACTTGTGATGCAATCAGCAACAAAGCTACAGCATTTGTTTTAACAATACGCAATGCGTCAGTATTTTCCATATATCCAATAATCGCACTAGGATTAAATCACAATGGAACTCTTCTCTACCCATTAGGGCACAGAGTATGGGCCATGCGAAGTGAGAACAAATGGCAAACTGTTGATACTGATGCACGTCCTGTGCGGGAACAACAAGGTTTTAGTTGTGAAAGTAGTACTATGAAAGCTCAAGACTTTGGCCTGGCTACACAGCAAAATATCTGTCATTTTGAAATACACCCTGAGGGAAACCCCAAAACTGTACTCATATATGTATGAAACGGATGTATTTGGTTTGTGAAACTCTGTGTAATGTTGTACTTCTAGATAGCATGGCTGTGAAGGTAAAAAATGGTTCAAATGTTTGTGTTTGTAACTTTACTCAGATTATGGGATGTGACTTTAATTACTCAGTTCCTGTCATCATGATACAGAAGAAATACATCGTGTCTTGGAAAGAGTAAACAAAGATGGGGAACACCCTTGGTGGGATACCCTTTYTGGATGGTCGCCRACAGCGACCGGCATTGTTAACCGCATGTTACATCCAAAGTAGTTTTACKGGGTTTGGTGKTGTTGTGTCTGTTGCTGAYAATTATACTATATAGGAAGGTCAGGTACATGACAAAACAAATATACTCCCTAAACAAGGAACCCTTGAGTGCAGCTCAGTATGCTGTACTTCARCTAGAATCGCAAATTACAATTATCAGGAAAAGAGAAAATGGGGGAATGTGATACAAACAGGAGGTTGTAATTCACGGAACAAACTGTAAAAGCACAGGCTTATYGCAAGTRTCGTAASCTGTGAGTGCMAGATACCACAAGAACAGAGTACCAGCATAAGGCCAAAACCGCAGGAAACTGAAGCATGCGCAGAGTCCAGAGGAAGAAGAGCGGCCTTCAGCAACGACCACCAGGAGGCCTCAGGGACCCCCTACCAACAAGGAGAGAGCATGTGCAGAAGTACTGCAACATACCAGAGATAAGAACCGAAACTGGGGGCGACTTCTGGGYGCCAGGGTATAAAAGAAGCACCCTCTTGTACTA
>NW_020454763.1:0-1605 GCF_003342845.1 Nothoprocta perdicaria
TGATTGGTGCTGGAATGGGGAGTCCCTGGGAGCAGGAGCTTTGCTGCTCTGGATGCAGTCGGACACAAGTGCCAGCACTCAGGATTCAGAGGAATTAATTTTATTATTAAGTTGTTGGTGYTGCCGTGCAGGTGGTGATCGCCGGTGTCCTCAGGCGGCTGTCGGTGGCCGTCGCTGGCCCTGCGGCGGCCCCTGCTTGTCCTGCAGCGTCCGTGGAGAGCCGCAGTGCTGCAGCGTGCCCGGAGGCAGCGCAGGGCGACGCCGAGCAGGGCGTCGCGCACGTGCGGGATGGGCAGGGATTCCAGGCCGTGCTGCAGAGCGAGCGGGTGAGCGGGCATGAGGGGTGGGCAGCGAGAGGCGCTCGGTGGCGGCTGCCGCCCACCCGCCCGCCCGCACGTGGGTGCCCTGGGGCCCAGGGCTGCGGCAGCCGCTCCATGCGCGGCCCCGTGGGGCTGCGGCCCCGGCACCGCAGCAGCGTCTGGGCACGGCCGGTGCCCGCGGTGTCCCCTGGGTGCTGGGTGCGCGTGCAGCCGGCGCGTCGCGTGTGGGCTCACCTGGGTGGCGATGGCAGCGGAGGCGTCAGCGGCGCAGCAGCTGCGAGGCGGGTGGCTCTGCAGGGCGAGCGCCAGCGCTTCGGCCATGGCCATGTCCTCCAGTGCGCAGGGCTCCCAGCAGAGGCGGGCGAGCTGGGCGGCGCTGAGGGAGTCGCCGAGCTCCACCTGGCAGAGACGTGGGCAGGGGGCCGTGGGCGCCGGGGGCCGTGCCGTGGCCGTGCCGGGCTGCAGTGGGCAGTGAGGCCGGGCCTGGCGCGGGCGCAGGCGGTGCGGGTGCAGGGGAAGGAGCGGGGGCAGCCGCGCTGGGGCGGGAAGGCCACGCACTTCAGACATGTCGGCCGCCAAGACGAGGGCCTCCTCCCAGGAGGTGAGGGCTGCCAGGGCGGGCGCGTGGTCCCGCAGCCAGCCCAGGATGCCGGGGTGGTGCCAGGTGCCCGCAGAGCCTGCGGCAGGAGCGAGCGGCTCAATGGGATCCTGGCTTGCATCAGGAGGAGTGTTGCCAGCAGGTCAAGGGAGGTGATTCTGCCCCTCTGCTCAGCTCTGGGGAGGCCGCACCTGGAGTACTGTGTGCAGTTCTGGGCTCCCCAGTATAAGAGGGACGTGGAGCTTCTCAAGAGGGTCCAGAGAAGAGCAACCAGGATGATTAAGGGGATGGAACATCTCTCGTACGAGGAGAGGCTGAGTGAGCTGGGCCTGTTTTCTCTGGAGAAGAGACGGCTCAGAGGAGATCTGATTAATGTGTATAAGTTCAGGAAGGGAGAATGCAGGGAGGAAGGGGACAGGCTATTTTCACTGGTGGCCAGCGATAGGATGAGGGGTAATGGCCRYAAGCTAGAGCACAGGAAGTTCCGTCTCCAGGTGAGGAGGAACCTCTTTCCCGTTAGAGTGACAGAGCAGTGGACCAGGCTGCCCAGGGAGGTTGTGGAGTCTCCTTCTCTGGAGGTCTTCCAAACCCACCTGGATGCCACCCTGTGCCACATGCTGTAGGTGTGCCTGCTTGAGCAGGAAGGTTGGACTAGATGATCTCTAGAGGTCCCTTCCAACCTTGAAG
>NW_020454764.1:0-1564 GCF_003342845.1 Nothoprocta perdicaria
TTCACGTCCAACACAAGACACCCCAACACCCCAACCCTGCACACACCACTTGCCACACCACCATTACAAGGCAGGCAGACGCCTGGGAACTTCACCCACACAACAGTCCCTCCCACACGCAGCCCTCTCCCACCACACCCACAGCTCCTGCCCGCTCACACCACACGCTCACAGCAGTCAGCACCAACACACACAGCACCACACCTGACCCACAACAGGGGCGCAACACAAAACAAACCAACACGGGGCCTCACGAGGCTCTCAAGCCTCAAGCTCATCCCACACCCAAGTATCCTGCACACCACTCTACACGCGATATGGCTCAAGGCTTCGCTMCCAAGGCCTTCCTCTCCTTCACTGCTGATGCTGCTCCCCAACAAACACCCTGGCACCTCTACAACCCTCCACCTCAACACTACCTCACACCTCCACRCCTTCCTGRCTACCACTTCCCACTCTGCTCCCAAACCTCTCTCAAACGTACACCCAYGGACCCACCCTTCCACCCCACACCCCAAAACAAACAGCCYATTGCAACCTCTCCRCTTGTGCACACGATGCAGGGGACCCACCAAAGGCTCAACAGAAAACACAAGTAGCAGAACCCTCAGGCCACCAATYCACACATGCAAACCCCAAAGTGACACGCAAAACTCTAGGAGACCACSCAACCTCTCCKGGACACCTGCAATCATCRTGGTCTCTGCAGCCTGCTCCTGCTCCACACRGACTTCACACACTGGCCTCACCAGGGGTCAACTGGGAACACGCCTCACAGCACAGTCCATGCTCCTCTCCCCTCTCTTCATCCCAGCACTAACACAGCAAGCACCAGTGCCTTAGCGGGCCTATGAGGGGCTCTCCCACCCAGGACGCACACACCACCACACACGCACCGTCCCACGCAAGCAGCACTGCCAACACAACAGCACTCCCCTCCAAACRCCAGTGCCACCACCCTACACACCTCTGCCCATAAACACAACTCACCCACACCAGGACAACCCCAAGCACAACAYGGATCGGCTCTCCTCACACCACYCRAGCACAGCACAGGAAGGACTCACCGCACTCCCTGCTCAGAGGYGAGGCCACAACAGGCACGAGCTTCTACCACCTCACCATCACTACAGGCTTCTTCCTTTGTACAAATGTAAATGGGGATAGTGCTTGCAGCCCAAAGGCAGGGCAAGGAGAACATGTCGCACCCAATAAAGCCAACTATGGTACAAGAACCCTCTGAGCAACAAGCAAGCTCCACACTCTGTCCTAAGCATCTCCTGATGTGCCTTCAAAGCACAAACCTCCCCTCAGCCCAGGTGAGGGGGACCTTACAGCTCTACCCAAACACATACAAAACATGGGGTCACACTCTTCTCACACAGCAAAAACGACACCATGAGAACTAAGGGCACAAGGCAGAACCTGAGAACATCAAAAGCCAAATAAACAACTTCATCAAGTTTCCAATAAAAGAACTCCACAAGGAGAACTGGAAATGCTGTGCGGACACTCATCTGAGGGCATACTCCAAGCTCAACTGCACAACTCGGTAAGACAAATT
>NW_020454765.1:0-1556 GCF_003342845.1 Nothoprocta perdicaria
TTAGGGGAGCACGTAAGCGTAATGGGCTCTGCAGCACTCGCTGCTACTTTTGCTTGAATGAAAATCCATACTGCAAAGGGGTTCAGAGGTATTTGTCAGGAAGGAATGTACAGATTGCTTAACAGCGATGTATGCTGTTKTCGCTTGCCAAAATAATTGSTAGTGAAATAGAACGAAAGCGTCGTGCATGTGCAGAGCGTGACAGCGATGTATGCTGCTACCGCTTGCCAAAAATAATTTGTATTGCAATGAAAAGTCAGCGTCGTGCATGTGCAGAGCGTCCGTGCGCTCTCGCTGCTCCAACCACACGACCGAAAATCGGTACTGCAAGAGGGAGGGGGGAGCACGCATGCGCAGAGTGGTGCAGACTGCTCACTGCTGCCGCCACATGTCCRAAAGTCGGACACKCCATTTCATTCTGAATGAAAACTCTSCTTTGTTGGGCCCTGAAACAGAACCGTGTAGGGGTACTTGGAAATGCAGCGCGATTAACTGTCTGTGGCCCTGTCCTGTATGTCGGGGGGAGCAATGGCGACTCCGGTGCTGTCTGTGTCTTTAGCAGCTATTTTGGGCCTTCTCAGGTGGTTGGGGAGGGGCAGCAGCTGTTGGAGCAGTCTGGAGGGAGTCGCGGGGAGGGCGGGGACGCTGAGGCCAAGCCCTGGTGGGGATCCCGTGGCCACGGAGCACCCTGGGGCTCTGCGGCGGTTCCTGGGCGCCGGAGGGAGCGGAGCGCTCCCACCGCCACCGGCATACGCCATGGAGCCTGGCTTCCCCCGCCTGCCGGGAACGGGAGTCTTCTGGGGTCGCGCTGCCTTCCCCCATGTTGCCCTGTGCTGCATGCCGGGAATTGTAGTCTTTCCTCACGGGGCTTTGGGGTGGCCATGTTGTACTCTGCAGGACATTCTGGGATTTGCAGTCTTCAGTCACAGAACGTCCAGGTGGCCATGTTTTAGTTTGCAGGGCATTCTGGGATTTGTAGTCATCAATCGAGAACTTCCGGTTGGCCATGTTTTATTTTCAGGGCATGCTGGGAGTTGAAGTCTTTCATTACAGGACTTCCGGGCGACCATGTTGCACTCTGCAGGGCTTACTGGGAGTTGTAGTCTTCAGTCACAGAACTTCCGGGAGGCCATATTTTAGTTTGCAAGGCATGCTGGGAGTTGAAGTCTTCTGTTACAGGACTTCCGGGCGGCCATGTTGTAGTCTGTGGGGCATGCTGGGAGTTGTAGTCCCTCATCACCAGATTTCCGTGCAGCCATGTTGTATTCTGCATGGCATGCCGGGAGCTGTAGTCTTTCATCACCAGMTCRCCTGGCAGCCATGTTGTAGCCTACAGGGCATGCCGGGAGTTGTAGTCTATGGTGACTGGGCTTCCGGGCGGCCATGTCCTAGTCTGCAGGGCATGCTAGGAGCGTCTCATCCTGATTTCTGGACCTTGCGGTGCCTTTCGAGGCGCCACCTGGCTTTGAAGAAGCCGTCTCCCTAGTCTGAAGAAAAGACAATCTCATTGGATTCCGGGAAGCTTTTAAATGAGTATGCGATCCTGACGTCTTCTG
>NW_020454766.1:0-1560 GCF_003342845.1 Nothoprocta perdicaria
CCTCGTCATGGGGAAGCTCTGGAAGTGCCGGGTTAGCTGAGGGGACAATGGGATGGATTAAGGGCTGGATGGATGGCAGAGCTCTGAGGGTGGTGACAAATGAGGCTGAGTCTMGTTGGAGGCCTGTGGCCAGTGGTGTCCCCCAGTGCTGGGCCCAGTGCTGTTCAATTTGATCATCATTGACTTGGACAAGGGCACAGAGTGCAGCCTGAGCAAGTTTGGAGACCATCCCAAACTGAGTGGAGTGGCTGACACTCCAGAGGGCTGTGCGGCCATTCAGAGGAAGCTGGACAGGCTGGAGAGTTGGGCAGAGAGGAAMCTCATGAGGTTCAACAAGGACAAGTGCAGGGTCCTGCACCCGGCCCGGAATAACCCCAGGCACCAACACAGATTAGAATCACAGCATCACAGAATGGCAAAGGTTGGAATTGACCTCTAGACATCATCTGGTCCAACCCCCCTGCTCCGGCAGAGTCACTTAGAGCATGTGGCACAGGGTGGCATCCAGGTGGGTTTTGCAGATCTCCAGAGAAGGAGGCTTCACAACCTCTCTTGGCAACCTGTTCCAGTGCTCTGTCAGAGTCACAGAGCGAAGGATAACTCCTAAAAATAAACAAGTGCATGTGCATGTACATGTTTTCTATTCACATCACTTCTTGAGAAAGCTCACAGCAATATCGAAAAAAATAATTAAATCCAACTCTTTTGAGAGATCTGCCCTCCACTGATTTGGCTGCATGCACTCTAGCACTGCACAGACTCTTGCCTCTGTATTGTTCCACAACAAATACAGCCTTCTGATAAGCTGTAAGTTGCCTAATAAATAAATATAACATCAGTGACAGAAACTTCATGGTGAAGAAGTTCTTCATTTATGCATACATTTCAGCTCTCAGAAAATGCACAACCATGGAAGACTGCCTTGACTTTCTCTTGCAATTCTGTGAAACAGTGATTCAGGAAGGACTACATTGACCTCAACATTAAAACCAGAGGAGTGTTTCTAGTCTTCAAAATAAGCATACAATACCAGCCACCAGAGGGTGCCACAGAATAGATTTGTTCTACTTTTGCCTCACATGGCAAATTCTAGGGAAAACACAGTCATCACATTCCAGGGAGGACTGTGGGTTTGCAGAAGTAAGAATTTTACCTCTCCCCTTAATTAAATGCAACAAACAAATTAGAATTTTACAATTAATGCATATCCACGATGTATAGTATCAATATTTTACAGCATTCTAGCTTTACTCTAGMATATAGATCACAGTCTTTCCTCCAGAAAGAAGGGGAAAAACTAAAAAGCCTTATCATGCTTACCTCATGCCTTTTAGGGAAAGGGTTAGATTATGGTCAAGACACACAGGGTAAGGGTTAGAGTTAGAGACTGGGTTTATGGTAGAGGATGGGTTTAGTGTTAAACGTAACATTAAGGGTTAGGYTCAGATTASAGTTAGGTATAGGGTGAACGTTAAGCTTAGGATTGGTAATGGTTAATGTAACATATTTGGGGTTACACTAGGTTAGGATTAGGTTTATTGTTAGGGTTTGGAGGTTTAG
>NW_020454767.1:0-1540 GCF_003342845.1 Nothoprocta perdicaria
AAAGGGTATCCCACCAAGGGTGTTCCCCATCTTTGTTTACTCTTTCCAAGACACGATGTATTTCTTCTGTATCATGATGACAGGAACTGAGTAATTAAAGTCACATCCCATAATCTGAGTAAAGTTACAAACACAAACATTTGAACCATTTTTTACCTTCACAGCCATGCTATCTAGAAGTACAACATTACACAGAGTTTCACAAACCAAATACATCCGTTTCATACATATATGAGTACAGTTTTGGGGTTTCCCTCAGGGTGTATTTCAAAATGACAGATATTTTGCTGTGTAGCCAGGCCAAAGTCTTGAGCTTTCATAGTACTACTTTCACAACTAAAACCTTGTTGTTCCCGCACAGGACGTGCATCAGTATCAACAGTTTGCCATTTGTTCTCACTTCGCATGGCCCATACTCTGTGCCCTAATGGGTAGAGAAGAGTTCCATTGTGATTTAATCCTAGTGCGATTATTGGATATATGGAAAATACTGACGCATTGCGTATTGTTAAAACAAATGCTGTAGCTTTGTTGCTGATTGCATCACAAGTGAAGTTGACTAAATACCACCAAGACTGAGACTCCCTTTCAAATTCTTTGACGTTATCCCAAATTACTTTTTCTAATGTCAGTGGGTAAGGTGCCTTCTTCACCTTCTCTTATAATTGCAGCTGCTGTGGATTGCATCCAGAGTTGGGCTTGGATGCAACTAGGAGCCAGAGAAATATTATTTTGGGCCACACCAAGGGCTTTTATGATCAGCTGGTCATGAAATGAAAAGGATCAGTGGTCCTTTTCATTAGTTCTCTCCCATTGGGGCAATATTTCGGATGAGAGCCACTGATTTGTTCCCAGTGCTAATCAGAGAAGACCGCAATGGATGTTTTAATTTGTGCAARTCACTTGTTGTTGCACTTAGTTTATTCCTAAGTACCTCAGCATCTATACTATTGAAGACTCCCAATCCTGTTCCTATGATGCCAGTTCCATCTCTTCTTGGTGTTATTGAAGGGCTGGGCGCACATCTTAGGGTTGTGGGAGTGGGATGTCGTTCCTGGACTGATACATTTGCGTCACTATTCCCTTAGTGACAGGAGATCCATTTTCTCGTGAAACCAAGCCATAGCTTGGGCTTCACCCTTGACCTTCTGGCCGGATTTTATCCTTGTGGAGTAAGAGCATTCTATCCGATCGCCCGGGCGGTAGAGGTCCCATCATCTCGTTCCCCACTGGCACTGTCTCCTCGGCCTCCCTCGTCTACTCGGTTGCAGSGAGCAACGGGGTCTAGGTTCTTCTGGGCAGCCAGAGCATTCTTCAGGGGCTCCAGAGGGACAWTATCAATTTCTCCACAGAGAGAAAGCGCCTCAGGCTTAACATAGTATCCATTATTCCACAAGGTTAGGTTACCAGGTTACCCATTKTGCGTTTGCAAGGTCAATTTTACAGAATCAGGATCTCCATACATTCTCCATTTCCCTGACTCTGAATCTCCCACACTTTGCACTTGGGTTACACGCGTCCATCCTCTTTCAGCGGTCCT
>NW_020454768.1:0-1597 GCF_003342845.1 Nothoprocta perdicaria
GCGCAGCGGCAGCACCGCGCTGCTCCACAGCGCCGGCGACCCGCCGTCCGTCGCCCGCACCGTCACGTTGTACTCCGACACCGCCTCGCGGTCCAACTCCCTCGACGTCTCCACGCTGTAGTAGTTGCCCAGCGAGCTGCGCAGACGGAAGGGCAGCCCYGCGTCCAGGGAGCACCTCACCTCCCCATTCGCGGCCGAGTCGCGGTCCTGAACGTGCAGCAGAGCCACCACCGTCCCCGCCGGAGAGTCCTCTGGCACTGTGCTCATCAAGGACCTCACCGAGATTTCAGGCGCGTTGTCATTCACGTCAGTCACCTCGATCGAGACTTTCGCCATGTCGAACTGGTCCCCACCGTCTTTTGCCTGAACCTCCAATTCGTACGAATCACCTTCCTCGAAGTCCAGACTTCCGGTCAGGGTGATCACTCCCGTTTCGGTGTCCAAATGGAATATTTCAGATGCTTTTACTGAAATCTTTTCAAAAGAAAAGTTCACCTCTCCGTTCATCCCGTCGTCGGCATCGGTGGCACTGACGGTGAGCAGGACGGAGCCCAAGGGCACATCCTCCCGCACACGCACCGTGTACACCGCCTGGCTGAACACCGGTGCGTTGTCGTTGGCGTCTAGAACGATCACGCGGATCAGTACCGTACCCGTCCGCGGTGGGTCGCCACCGTCCATCGCCGTCAGCACGAGCTCGTGAAAGGCGGCTTCCTCGCGGTCCAGCACCTTCACCAGCACCAGCTCGGGACGTTTCCAACCGTCTTTTCCCGTTTGCACATCCAGAGCGAAGTGCTCGTTGTCACTCAACTCGTACCCCTGCAGAGAATTTCTCCCGATGTCTGGGTCTAGAGCACTGCGCAAGAGAAAGCGCCATCCCGGAGCTGCTGTCTCGCTCACTTTCACTTGCATTTCTTCGTCTCGGAAGCTGGGCGCGTTGTCGTTAATGTCTCTGATTTCCACTTCGATTGCATAAACCTTCATTTCACCTTCCACTATCATCTCACAGCGGAGGACACAATCCTCTGCGCTTTCACAGACCCGCTCCCTGTCTATTCGTTCCGCCATCACTAAGTGCCCGGTTTTCTCGTGCAGAGAAAAATATTGATTCCTACCTTCGGAAACGACGTGGGCGCCGCTGCCGCGGAGTGCCGAGAGCTCCAATCCCAGGTCCTTGGCCACGTCGCCCACGAAGGAGCCCTTCTGCATCTCCTCGGGCACCGAGTAGCGCAGCTGTCCCCAAGACAGCTCCCACGCCGCCACCAAGACGCACCACAGCAGCAATCGACCTCGCCAGGAGACGCGCCGCTCTCGCGACCACATTTCCAGATCAGGGCACAGCTCTTCTCCTTCTTCTCCTCCCTCAGCCTCCCCTCACAGCAGTACGAACAAGCTCGTTTCGCTCCGCGCTGCTTCCTGCGCTCTCCTTGCCCTCACTCCGGCGGCTCCGCTCTCTCGGCCTCTGTTCTCGTCTCGCGCTCTCTGCCTGCTCATCCGCTCATCGTGAGCCAACAGCGACACTTGGAGCCGCGAAGGAGCACTGCAGCGCTCCCGTGCCGTTTGCACTGTTTCTCGGCGGCACAGAGGAATACCTGGC
>NW_020454769.1:0-1538 GCF_003342845.1 Nothoprocta perdicaria
ATGTCTCCAAAGGGTCCCCAAAGTGTCCCCAGGGTGTCCCCAAGGTGTGGTCAGGGTGTCCCCAAGGTGTACATTGCCAGAAGCAAGTGACCAATGTCCCCAAGGGGTAACCAGGGTGTCCCCGATATGTCCCCAGAGGGTCCCCAAGGTGTCCCCAGGGTGTACATTGCCACCAGCAAGTGAGCAATGTCTCCAAATGTCCCCAGCGTGTCCCGAAGGCGTCCCCAGCGTGTCCCCAAGGTGTACCCAGCGTGTCCCCAGCGTGTCCCTAGGGTGTACATTGCCACCAGCAGAAGAGCGATGTCCCCAAATGTCCCCAATTTTCCCAGTGTGTTTCCAGGATGTCCGCTGCATGTCGGCAGGATGGACATTGGCACCAGCAAGTGAGGCATGTCGCCAAATGTCCCAAGGTGTCCCCAGGGTGTTCTTAGGGTGTCCCCATGGTGTCCCCAGGGTGTTCTCAAGGTGTACCAATTGTGTCCGGAAGGTGTCCACAGTTGTACCTTGCCACCAGCAAGAGAGCAGTGTCCCCACGATGTGTCCAGGTTGTCCCCAACCTCTCCCTAAAGTGTCGCCAAAGTGTCCCCAGGGTGTCCCCAGGGTGTATATTGCCAGCAGCAAGTGAGCGATGTCCCCAAAGTGTCCCCAAAATGACCCCAAAGGAGTCCTCCAGGCGTGCCCTGAGTGTCCCCATGGTGTCCCCAGGATGTACATGGCCACCAACTAGCGAGTGATGTCCCCACATGTCTCCAAACTCCGCCAGGGTGTCCCCAGAGTGACCCCAAGTTGTCCCTAGGGTGTCCCCAATGTGTCCCCAATGTGTCCCCAAGTGGTCTCCAGGGTGTCCCCAGTCTGTACGTTGCCACCAGCTAGTGAGCGCTGTCCCCAGTGTGTCTCCAAGGTGTCCCCAGGGCGTCCCCAGGGTGTCCACAAGGTTTCCCCAGTGTGTACGTTGCCACCCGCAGGTGAGCTGTGTCCCCAGTGTGTCCCCAACCTCTCCATAAAGTGTCCCCAAGGTGTCCCCAGGGTGTCCCCAAAGTGTCCCCAGGGTGTCCCCAGAGTGACCCTAGGGTGTCCCCAGTGTGTCCCCAATGTGTCCCCGAGTGGTCTCCAGGGTGTCCCCAGTCTGTACGTTGCCACAAGCGAGTGAGCGATGTCCCTGAATGTCCCCAAAGTGTACTAAAGGTGTCCCCAGGGTGTCCCCAGGGTGCACATTGCCCCCAGCTGGTGAGTGATGTCCCAAAGGGTCCCCAAGGTGTCCCCAGGGTGTGCGCAAGGTGTAGCCAGGGTAACCCCATGATGTCCGCAGGATGTCCCCCATGTGTCCCGAAAGGGGCCCGAAGGTGTCCCCAGGGGGCCTAAAGGTGTCCCCAGCGTGTACGCTGCCACCCGCAAGTGAGCCGTGTCCCCAACCTCTCCCTAAATGTCCCCAAGGTGTCCCCAGGGTGTCCCCAGGGCGTCCCCAGGCTGTACATTGCCACCAGCAAATGAGTGATGTCCCCAAAGTGTCCCCAAGGGGTCCCCAGGGTGTACCTAGA
>NW_020454770.1:0-1536 GCF_003342845.1 Nothoprocta perdicaria
GCCGCCCACGAAGTCCTGGAGCTGCCGCGCGTCGTCGTGCGGCCCCGCGCCGCCCGCCAGCTCCACGGCCAGGCTGAGGCAGCCCACGAGCGCGATGGCCGGGGCGCCCCGCACCTGGGATGGGGACATGGGGGACACTGGGGACACCGGGGACACTGGGGACACGGGGGACACGGCCCCACGCCGCCCGCCAGCTCCACGGCCAGGCTGAGCCAGCCCGTGGGGCGATGCCTGCGGTGCCCCACACCTGGGATGGGGACACGGGGGACACCGGGGACACGGGGGACACGGCCCCACGCCACCCGCCAGCTCCACGGCCGGGCTCAGGCAGCCCGTGGGGCGATGCCTGCGGTGCCCCACACCTTGGATGGGGACAAGGGGGACACTGGGGACACGGGGGACACCGGGGACACGGCCCCGCGCCGCCCGCCAGCTCCACGGCCGGGCTGAGGCAGCCCACGAGCGCGATGGCCGGGGCGCCCCGCACCTGGGAGTGGGACACGGGGGACACTGGGGACACGGGGGGACACGGGGGACACGTGTCATCATGCGGCCCCGCGCCGCCCGCCAGCTCCACGGCCGGGCTCAGGCAGCCCGTGGGGCGATGCCTGGCGTGCCCCACACCTGGCATGGGGACACGGGGGACACCAGGGACACCAGGGACACCGGGGACACGGCCCCGCGCCGCCCGCCAGCTCCACGGCCGGGCTCAGGCAGCCCGTGGGGCGATGCCTGGCGTGCCCCACACCTGGCACAGGTGACACGGGCGCAGTGGGTGCCGCGGTGCCGCGGCGGGCGCTCACCTCCATGGCGCGGATGGCCTCCCAGGCGCGCTCCACGCTGCCCACGGCCTCGTAGCGCAGCTCCGCGGGCAGCAGCCGCTGGTTGAGCACGGCGAGCGAGCCGCGCCGGTAGCGGATTGCCTCCAGGCTCATGGTGCCGCCGCGGCGGAAGCGGCTCCGGCGCTTCCTGCGGCCCGAGGGGAGGGCCCAGGCGTCCGGGCGGCGCGGAGGCGGCGCCAGCTTCCCGCGCCGCACACAAGCACTCGGCCCTTCCCGGGTGCTGCAGAGTCCCTTTAATCCGTGCGGTGGGAAGGGGATGGGGGGGATATAAATTACCGGGATAGGGGCGGACCGAAACAGCGAGGTCAGCAGCCGGGACCAGCCCGGAGCGACGGGAAGTGGAGGGAGGGGGACGTGGGGACCGGCCCCGCTCAGGCGCTTTCCGAGTCCGAGTCCGAGTAGTCGGMGACGAGGGAGGTGTTGGGGCCAGCGGGGGCCCCCGCGGAGCCGTCCTGGGGGGTCCCCACAGAGCCATCCCGGGGGGGTCCCGCGGAGCCGTCCCGGGGGGGTCCCGCCAAGCCGTTCTGGGGGGTCCCCACGGAGCCGTCCTCGGGGGGTCCCGCGGAGACATCCCGGGAGGGCCCTGCAGCTTCCTCAGGCTCCGGGCGGCYGCTTCCCGGTGCCGCCTCCGCTCCCTGCGGATCCGCGGGCGGCTCGGAGCGTCTCCGGACGATGCCCAGGCAGGCGGGGGGGC
>NW_020454771.1:0-1543 GCF_003342845.1 Nothoprocta perdicaria
CAGAGGTCTCCCACTCACAGCGGGGAAGGCTCACTCATGAGGGGTGTGCTCCCACATGGGGGCAGAGTACCAACTCACGGCCGGCAGAGTGCTCACTCACAGAGTTCTCACTCACAGAAGGTGAAGTCCTCACTCAGGGGGCAGAGTGTCAACTCACGGCAAGCCAGAGTATTCACTAACTCACAGGGGAAGTGCTCACTCACGGGGAGGGTGCTCACTCATGAGGGGAGTGCTCACTCACAGGGGTAGAGTGTTAACTCACAAGAGGCAGAGTGGTTACAGGGCAGAGTGCTCACTCACGGGAGCAGAGTGCACACTTACGGGATTGCGTACTAAATCACGGGTGGATTGCTCACTCATGGTGGGGAGTCACCACTCATGTAGGGCGGCCTACTCAGTCATGGGGGGAGTGCTCACTCACGATGGGAGTGCTCACACATGGGGACAAAGTGATAACTCACTTGAGAATGGACTGCTCACTCTCAGCTGGAGTGCTCACTCATGGTGGGAGTGCTCACTCATTGGGGGAGTTGTCAGTCCCAGAGGCAGTGCTCACTCATGGTGGTAGTGCTCACTCACACAGGGCAGAGTGCTCACTCTCAGGGGGCTTTTTTCAGTCACACAGAGGGATTGCTAACTCATGTGGGAATGCTCACTCCCGGGATGGAGTGCTCCCTGATGGAGGAGTGCTCACTCCCAGGGGCAGAGTGCTAACTCATGGGGGGGTTGAGTGCTCACTCCCAGGTGGAGTGCTCACTCATAAGGGTAGTGATCACTCATGGGAGAGTGATAACTCACAGAGGGAGTGCTTATTCATGGGGGCAGAGTGATACCTCACAGGGGGGAGTGCTCACTCACAGTGGGAGTACTCACTCACGGGAGCCATGTGCCAACTCACAGGGGGCCCGAGTACTCACTCTCAGGTGGAGTGCTCACGTATGGGGAGTGCTCGCTCACAGGGGCAGTGCTCACTCATGGGGGGAGATCTCAGTCACAGCGGGAGTGCTCACTCATGCGGGAATGCTCACTCCCGGGATGGAGTGCTCCCTGATGGAGGAGTGCTCACTCACAATGGCAGTGCTCACTCACATGGGTAGAGTTCACTCACATAGAGTGCACACTTACTGGGACAGAGGACTCACTCACACTCACAGCAAGGAAGGCTCATTCATGGTGTTGCGTGCTCACTGACACGGAGCAGTGCTCACTCGCAGGGGTGAGTTCTCAGACTCACTTGAAGAGTGCTCACTCCAGRGAACAGAGTGGTCACTCACAGGGGGCTGGAGTACTCACTCAGAGGTGGAGTGGTCACTCATGGGGGAGTGCTCAGTGACGGAGGGAGTGTTCACTCATGGGGGGATTTGTCAGTCACAGGGGGAGTGCTCACTCACACAAGGCGGAGTGCTCACTCTTGAGGGGAAGTCCTTGCTCACGCTCACAGTGGGGAGTACTCACAGGGGTGGAATGCTAACTCATGGGGAGGCAGAGTGCTGACACACATAGGGGAGTGCTCACTGACATGGGGGGAGTGCTCACGAGGGGG
>NW_020454772.1:0-612 GCF_003342845.1 Nothoprocta perdicaria
ACAAAGCACTGGAACAGGCTGCCCAGAGAGGTTGTGGAGTCTCCTTCTTTGGAGATCTTTAAAACCCGCTTGGATGCAGCCCTGTGCCACRTGCTCTAGGTGACCCTGCGTGAGCAGGGGGTTGGACTCGATGAYCTCTGAGGTCCCTTCCAACCTTGGGCATTCTATGATTCTATGATTCCTCTCGGTATGGTAGAAGATTCCCGTAGCCTCCAACTCCTTCCCCCAGGAGCTTGCTTAGGGGCAGTTTTTACTTATCCGCTTGTCGGTTCATTAACAGACACCAGAATGTAACTTAAGAACAACGTGAGTAATTTTATTTAGAAAACCCAAGAGACTACCTAGAAAGGGAGGGGAAAGAGGAGGGGCGTTGCTGGAGGTCTCTGTGGCAGCAGTGCTGGGGAAAGGGCAGGCTGGCACACACGTATCCAGAGGCTGGCCCMTTGCAGCAGAGCGGCAGCTTGCTGTAGGCCTGGGAAACCCTTGTGTCCCTAATGGCAGCAGAAGCGATAGCGCTTCTTTGGGGGCAGGTGCTGGAGACCCCTTCCATGTGGAGCCTGCTCCGCAGGTGTGGGAGGGGAGGAGGTGGCAGGGAGGCTCCTCTTGCGATTC
>NW_020454772.1:1683-39797 GCF_003342845.1 Nothoprocta perdicaria
TGTTTGCCGAGGCCCTGCCTGTTGTATCGGGATCTGTGTCTTCGGTCAATGTCCCATCTGTGTGCTTGGGAGATCCATGTGATTTGGAAACAGATGTGCATTCCAGATCGGAGGGCTCTTCTGGAGCCGGGACCTCGAGGCCATCCTCAGCCCTTTTGCTGGATGTGTAGCTTTGCTGCTGCTCCTCATCCCCCACACAGAGAGGGGCAGGCGCGGGCACTGGCTGCAGCTCTTGCGTCGAGGTGCCRCAGGCTGCCTGGCTGGCTCTCAGCTGAGGAATGGAGCAGCTCTCACTTGGCTTCTGCTCCTGCTTTGCTCGGCTCGCAAGCATGCGGTGGCCTGCCGCACCTCGGTGGCCTGACGCACCTCGGCCTCCCAGCTGCCTTTGGGCAGCCCTAGCTTCCATCAACCCACCTGTAACTTGGATGGGCTTGCTGACTTGAAATGTGAAGGCAAGGCAGAGTAATCCTTGAACAAGAGAGGGCAAAGTAGCACTGCTCCACTTCGGGAGGAAGCGGTTTCAAAGCACTAGCGCTGTCCAGGGAGACTGCAGGTTCCAGAGCAAACATTCCGCCAGAGCCGCGGGCAACCGGCTGTGAGGCCAAGCAGCCCATTGACCCTTCCATGTCACAAACACAGAGCCCTCGGTGTGGTGGCTTTGCCATGTGCCATCCCTGAGCAATGGCATCTCCAGCAGGATGGAGCTTGCTCCCAGCCCTAGCAAGTGCCTTGCCACCAAAGGCATCTCTGTCAGTTCTCCAACAACAGCTCTTTGCTGTGTTGTGGTTCAAAAGGCCTGTCACCCGCCCTACTGCAGGACTGAAAAATTCAACCTGACAATGTCTGTGGGCCCTTTCTATGGCTCCTTTCACCTTTAGCTTCCATGCTTCCTTTTTTCTTGGGCTGAAAACTACTCTATATCACACCCATATAGCATCCAGCTAGTTCAAAAGCTCCCTAGGTATGAAATGCACTGGAAGGAAAAGGGGGTCTGTGTCTTCTTTGAAGCCACCCACAGCCCTCCGTTTGTCCAGTGGAAAGAGAGGAGGATCGAAGCACAAGAAAGCACATACTCTTTAGATGGGCTCTTACTTCCAGGAGACTCAAGAGGCAGGAGGAGACCATTGAATTCTACCAGGGCCTTTCTAGAAATGGCAGAGTTCCCGCTGCTCTTCTTCCTCCCATCAGTTACTCACCAGGGTTATGTTTGTGCTTAGCCGTGCAGCAAGATTAGAGTGAGGCAAGGTTTGTTGGGATCTACCCTTAGCTCTTAGGCACTCATTGCAGACAGGGGAGCAAAAGGAGAAAGGCTGACTGGGGTCTTGGCATATGCAGGTCTGTCAGCTCAGAGTCTAATAAAATCCATCCCTCCAGTTTGGTGTAATGCCACGTGTGCAGTGTGTCAGTTTGTCCTTCTGCTTGGGACTTCATTGGCTCACCAGGAAACAGGGTCCTCCAGCCTTCTTGAACAGGCACCAACTGGGCAACAAAGCGCTCCTGAAATATACAGAGAAGGAGCTTTCAGACTTGTGCAACTTTTTTTTTGTTTTTTTTTTTTCTTGCAGCCACAACTAATTTATTTGCTGTCCTCGGGTTAGTGCTGAGGAAAAGATGGTTGTTGATCTTCTAGCTCCTCTTAAAATGCTTGGAGGAAGTGGGCAGAACATTTATCATACTGGAGCAGAGAGAGGACTGGAATATGCTCTCAGGCACCTCAGGTGCATCTCCTGGGAGTATTTTTTTTGTCTCTATGAGGCAGCATGTGGTATGGCAGGAACAGCATTGATTGTATCCTAATACATTGATTATCAATTGATCATTGATCTCGAAGGGAAGGGCTCTGGAGCACATGCTCGTGCCAGAGCTCCGTGTCTAGAGGCGAACCACTGCGGCCAAAAGCGGCGAGCGAGGAAGTGCAGGCAGTGTACAGCGCGAGGCAGCCCGGGTGCCAACCCCTGCGCGGGCGGCGCAGAGCCCCATGCCCGAGGCAGCTCTGACTCAGTGGGGGACGGAGCTGGCAGGACCGGTGGGAATTCAAAGGTGCTCCCCAGGGAGTCTGAGCGACCACGAGCACGGCGCATGAGGCAGAGCGGGGCGGGTCAGTTCACGCAGGCCAGGCGAGCAGGGAGTCCTCTTCCAGGTGTGCAAAAGAATTCTGCCCACAGTCTCCCCACCAGCGGGAGACTAGGAGAAACCATGCACTCATCAGAGAGCTTGCGCCAGGAAGACTGTGGCGACGCAGACTGAACCGCCACAGAAACACGCGTCAGTCCAGGTCTCTAGCTGTGAGGAATGCCTGAGTCTCTCCTTGGTCCCAGGGAGGGTGAAAACATCGCCTGCCTTACGTGTGAGCAGGTGGAGGACCTGCTTAGCCTGGTGGTGGAGCTGAAGAAAGTAGAAGAAGAAAGGTAGAAAGGCTCAGGGCCATCAGGGAGTGCAAAAGAAATAGACTGGTGGAGCTGCGTTCTCCTGTCCTCCCAGGAAAGGCACCCAGAGAACCCCCCAGTTCAATCTGCAAAGCCAGCACCCTCTTGCCATAGGCCGGACGGAAGAGAATTAACAGTATCCAAGGACGCACAACAATGGAAAAGGGACCCTGTCCGAGGTGGCAGGACAACCCTTCCCCGGCTCACCTCACCCCCACCAGTGACCACCTCCAACAGGTATGAGGCCCTGGACCTTGGGCAGCAGCCAGATGAGGACATGAACCAAGGTCCATCTAGGGGCTTGTCTGCAGAGCGACGGTCAGCTCCACGCCCTGAGGCGGCTCCCCCTAAGGAGAAAAGGGAGGAAGCCGCTGGAAGAAGCGGCGGGTGATGGTCGTAGGTGACTCCCTGCTGCAGGGCATGGAGGCACCGATCTGCAGACCCAACCCCCTATCCAGGGAGGTCTGCTGCTGGTCAGGGGCTCGAATAAGGGATGTTACAGAGAGGCTCCCACGGATGGTACGAAACTCGGACTATTATCCCTTACTGCTGCTCTTTCATGTGGGAGCTAACAATGCCAGGAGGAAACTGTCTGAAATTAAGCAAGATTACAGAGCCCTAGGGGTGGCTGTGAAAGGGATGGGAGTCCAGGTAGTGTTCTCCTCCATSCTTCCAATGAAGGGAATGGATTTGAGGAGGAGAAGATGGATATTTGAGGTCAACAACTGACTGCGTTGCTGATGTTGGCACCCAGCTTGGTGTTGTCCGCAAACTTGCTCAGGGTGCCCTCTGTGCCCTCGTCCAGGTCATTGATGAACAGTTGAACAGCACCGGGCCCAGTACTGACCCCTGGGGTACACTACTGGCCACAGGCCTCCAACTGGACTCATTTATCCTCATTTATCTCCGCCCTCTGAGCCCTGCCATCCAGCCAGTTCTTGATCCACCTCACYGTGCACTCGTCCAGACCACTCTCCCAGAGCTTCTGTATGAGGATATCATGGGAGACGGTGTCGAAAGCCTTGCTGAAATCAATTCTACTTTTACAATTCTACTCCTTCTATGGACAGTACCTTTTTGTGCTTTGCCGAGTTGGAGGTGGATTATTGTTGAAGGAAGATCCATGAATTGAATCTGATCCACTAGTAAGCAGTATTTTGTGTAATGCTTTCCCTGTCACTCTCTTCTCATTCATGCTATGATATTATTCACTCTAATTCTCATAGTCATTTGACCACAGTGTAATGAATGCCTTAATTATACAATTGGCTACCATTCCTCTAGGTGCGGTAGAAGAACCYATAGCCTCCAACTCCTTCCCCCAAGAGCTTGCTTAGGGGCAGTTTTTACTTATCYGCTTGTCGATAATGARCAGACACSAGAATGTAACTTAAGAACAACATGAATKATTTTATTTAGAAAACGTAAGAGACTACCTAGAAAGGGAGGGGAAAGAGGAGGGGGATTGCTGGAGGTCTCTGAGGCAGCAGTGCTGGGGAAAGGGCAGGCTGGCACACACATGTCCAGAGGCTGGCCCCTTGCAGCAGAGCGGCAGCTTGCCGTAGCCCAGGGAAACCCTTGTGTGCCTAATGGCAGCAGGAGCGATAGCGCTTCTTTGGGGGCAGGTGCTGGAGAYCBCTTCCATGTGGAGCCTGCTCCGCAGGTGTGGGAGGGGAGGAGGTGGCAGGGAGGCTCCTCTTGCGATTCCCTTTCTTGGCAGGGTGGCTCCTCTTGCGCTTCACTTTCTTCTTCTGCTTGGAGGCGCTGCCTGATGCTCCCCCRAGCTGAGACTGGGAGCGCTCGGTGTCTTTGTTGGCCACGGCCGCTAGCACGTGGTCTGGTTGAGCAGCAGCAGTGGTGGAGCTGCACCGGCTCTCGGGTGATGGTGGTGAGGGAGAAAATGTCCTGTCACAGGCCTCTGCCTTAGAGATGCCAGCGGCTTCCTTCTCATACGTGACCTCAACAGGACAGCAGTCCTCTGGTGGGAGTGGACTGCTCTTCATYTCCTCTTGGCATATTGCCTTTCCTTGAGGCACCTCAAGATACATCTTTGTGTTTGCTGGTAATAGTCTTGGTCTTGTCTTGGTGGAGTTTGTACGCAGCCAATCAGTCAGGCAGATTTGGAAATACTCTTCCAATTCTTCATCTGACTCTTCCTCAGAGACATCCTCTAAATAGTCAAGGCAGGAAAAGGGGATATTCCTGTGGAAATTGCCTGTTGGATGGGGATGTGCCTCATGAGATGAAGTACTATCTGTTTGCATGGGAGATGCCTGCGATTTGGAAAAAGAGGTGGGTGTCAGATCCRTGTCCTCTTCCAATTCGTCCTCAGAGATATCCTCCAAATCCTCYTCATAGTAGAAGGTGATGTTCACAGAGGCCTTGCCTCTTGTATCAGGATCTGTGTCATGCCGCAATGTGCCATCTGTGCTCTTGGGAGATCCCTTTTCTTTGGAAACAGATGGGCATTCCAGATCGGAGGGCTCTTCTGGAGCCGGGAYCTCGAGGCCATCCTCAGCCCTTTTGCTGGATGTGTAGCTTTGCTGCTGCTCCTCATCCACCACATAGAGAGAAGCAGGCGCAGGCAC
The DNA here is from genome assembly GCF_003342845.1 of Nothoprocta perdicaria. Classification (NCBI taxonomy): domain Eukaryota; kingdom Metazoa; phylum Chordata; class Aves; order Tinamiformes; family Tinamidae; genus Nothoprocta; species Nothoprocta perdicaria. The sequence goes on from NW_020454772.1 coordinate 6,698, forward strand.
TGGCTGCAGCTCTTGTGTCGAGGTGCCGCGGGCTGCCTGGCTGGCTCTCAGCTGAGGAACAGAGCAGCTCTCACTTGGCTCCTGCTCCTGCTCCAGCTCCACGCCCTGAGGCGGCTCCCCCTAAGGAGAAGAGGGAGGAAGCCGCTGGAAGAAGTGCCGGGTGATGGTCGTAGGTGACTCCCTGCTGCAGGGCACGGAGGCACCGATCTGCAGACCCGACCCCCTATCCAGAGATGTCTGCTGCTGGTCAGGGACTCAAATAAGGGATGTTACAGAGAGGCTCCCACGGATGGTACGAAACTCGGACTATTATCCCTCACTGATGCTCTTTCATGTGGGAGCTAACAATGCCAGGAGGAAACTGAAATTAAGCAAGATTACAGAGCCCTAGGGGTAGCTGTGAAAGGTATGGGAGTCCAGGTAGTGTTCTCCTCCATCCCTCCAATGAAGGGAATGGATTTGAGGAGAAGATGGATATTTGAGGTCAACAACTGACTGCGTTGCTGATGTTGGCAACAGGGTTTTGGCTTCTACAACCACAGAACTCCGTTTGATCACCACCAGCTAGTGGGACAGGATGGGAACCACCTCAGCAAGAAGGGCAGGCATGTGTTTGCCAAAAGACTGGCCAACCTCGTTAGGAGGGCTTTAAACAAAGCAGAAGTGGGAAGGGGATTGTCACACAGACAGGGCAATCAATTACACACAACCAAAGTCAACAGACATCCCACCAGCATATGGTAGCGGGGAAGCGTGGATAGGACATGATTATAGAGGGTCCTCTTTCATCCCTCCTGGGAAACAAGGCTCGATTACCTCTCTGAAATGCCTATACACCAATGTGTGAAGCATGGGGAATATGCTGGAGCAACTGAAGAACTGCATGCAGTCCCAGCACCACGATCTCATAGGAATCACAGAAAGTTGGTGGGATAGCTCAAACAACTGGAGTGCTGTCATGGAGGGCTATGTGCTCTTTAGGAAGGACAGGCTGGGAAGGCAAGGTGGTGGAGTTTCTCTGTATGTGAGAGAGCAACTGGAATGCACGGAGCTCAGCCTGGGAGTGGATGATGAGTGGGTGGGTGATGAGTGGGTGGAGAGCTTGTGGGTAAGGGTTAAAGGGCAGGCCAAGGTGGGAGATGCTGTGGTGAGGGTCTGCTACAAGCCACCTGACCAGAAGGAAGAGAAGGTTGACAAGGCCACCTACAGGCATCAGGAAGTTGCCTCACAGTCACAGACCCTAGTTCTCATGGGGGACTTTACCCTGACATCAGCTGGAAAGATGGCACAGCAAGGCACAAACGGTCCTGGAGGTTTCTGCAGTGCGGCAATGACAATTTTTTGACACAGGTTGTGGAGGAGCCAATGAGCATAGGTGGCAGACCCAGGCAACTACAGGCCGGTGAGCCTCACCTCCCTTCCCGGAAAAGTGATGGAACAGGTCATCCTGGCTGCTGTCTCCAGACATGTGGAGGAGAAGAAGGTGCTCAGGAGAAGCCAGCATGGATTCGCCAAGGGGAAATCCTGCTTGACTAACCTGATCACCTTCTATGAAGGGGTGACTAGCTGGATAGATGAGGGCAGAGTGGTGGATGTTGTCTGTCTGGACTTGAGCAAAGCTTTTGACACAGTCCCTCACAACATCCTCCTGGGCAAGCTCTGAAGGGGTGGGATAGATGAGCGGATGGTAAGGTGGATTAGGAATTGGCTCGATGGCAGAGCTCAGAGAGTGGTAATCATTGTCACAGAGTCCAGTTAGAGGGCTATAGTTAGTGGTGTCCCGCAGGGGTCAGTTCTCGGTCCAGTCCTGTTCAACTAATTAATGACCTGGATGAAAGGCTGGAGTGCTCCCTCAGCAAGTTTGCTGATTATACCATCTGGGTGGAGTAGCTGATAGCCCTGAGGGCTGTGCTGCCATCCAGAGGGACYTGGACAGACTGGAGGACTGGGCGGTGAGAAACCTCATGAAGTTCTACAAGGGTAAGTGCAGGATCCTTCATTTGGGGAGGAATAATCCTGGATACCAGAACTGACCTTCTGGAGAGCAGCCCCGCAGAGAGGGACCTGGGGGTCATGGTGGATGACAAGATGACCATGAGGCAGCAGTATGCCCTGGTGGCCAAGAAGGCCAACGGGATCCTGGGGTGCATTAAGAAAGCATCTCCAGCAGGTTAAGAGAGGTAATCCTGCCCCTCTACAGAGCCCTGGTGAGGCCACATCTGGAGACTGTGCCCAGTTCTGTGCTCTCCAGTACAAGAGGGATGTGGAGGTGCTGGAGAGAGACCAGCACAGGGCTACGAGGATGATCAGGAGTCTAGAGCATTTGCCCTATGAGCAAAGACTGAGAGAGCTGGGCCTGCTCAGCCTGGAGAAGAGAAGGCTGAGGGGGGACCTCATCAGTGTGTATAAATACCTCAAGGGAGGCAGTGAGGAGGATGGGATCGGCCTCTTTTCAGTGCTGGACAGCGATAGGACTAGAGGAAACAGCCACAAACTGAAGCACCAAAAGTTCCACAGGAACTTAAGAAAACATTTCTTGACAGTGAGGGTGAAAGAGCAGTGGAATAGGCTGCCCAGAGAGGTTGTGGAGTCTCCATCTTTGGAGATATTTAAAATCTGTTTGGATTACTGAATTTTGGGTATCTTTATCATCCTCCTCCAAAATCTTTTATTATGTTTCCTGTGTGTGTGTCTCAACTTCATGAATTCAGAACTAGGGAAATGATGGAAACTTTTTGTATGCAAAAACAGTCAAATTAAGCTTTGTCTGTGCTTGCATTAAGTAAGTACTGAAGTGACTCCATTCACTGATGATATATTTCATGGAAAAAGCAAAACATGGTTAAATAATAGAGAATATTCTTAAATAGCAAATTCTACAGCAAATGTTGCATCTGGTAACAAGAAGAATTTTTGGAATCTTGAATCTCTGACTTCTCATTCTGAGCATGTACCAAATATTTATTGGCACTAATCTACAGAGCAAGATCTGTCAGAATTACTGAGTAAATAATTTTGAGCAACAAATATATCTGAAGAAAAGAGAGGTGATTTTTAAATGAAGGATTCATTTGATGTTCACATATCTTTTCCTGTTTCCAACACCTCAATTGATGAAAACAAAATTGAACATAAACTATTGTCTTTTATTATTATTATTATAGTTCCTTGATTGTTCTTTCATCTAACTTTATTTTTAACTGCTGAGGGAACCACACAGATATACCCATTATGGCATTCAAATCAGTTACCCAGCATACTCAACAATATTCAATGTCCAGTGACTACATTTGTAGACCCTCAGTATGTGAACATAGATTAATTTCAGCTAGCAACCTTCAGCTTGCCAAGCTTCATCTCTTCCTTCCTTTTTCCTTAGAGTTAGAACTGAAACTTTGCACAACTAACCATTATTACAAATTGTACCATTGTCAAATTTAACTAAGTTCACAATTTGTTCTTCTGAATCAATATATATCAGAAGCAGACAAAGCAAAAATCAAATTTCATACTCAGTTTGGAGAGAAGTATTGTCCAGGTTTTTGTGCATAGGCTTTTGAAAATTCAGGTTTCCTTCTCTGCTTTACTACTCTTTCTGCTCTCTAGACCAATCAGTTAAGACTATGTTTTTAAATGTTCAAATGTAACTATTGCAATGTTAAGCTTCTAGGGTGATTTTGAAAATTCCAGTAATCACTTATCCGCATCCCTATGGCTCATATTTTCAAGTATATTTTGATGTTTAATTCTTATTGATCTCAGTTAACCTTGATGCCTCTGTTAACTTGTGTTTGCTGCGAGTCTGCTCAAAGTCTGAAGCCAAAGGAGGCTTAATTCCTTTGTAACTGACAGAAACAAGATTCCTGATCCAAATAATCCAGATCACTATGATTGTAAATATGGAGTGATCAAGTCCCACTGAATTTTTAATGTTATTTTCACTTTTAATATTAATTTAATATGATCCACAAAACTTGTGTTATTTCCTTGAGCAAGCCATTGTCATGTACATCTTTGAGTTATATTTGATGTCTTGGAATTTAGCAGATTCAAGAACTCAGGTATCAGATTTTTTTTTTTCTAAGAAATATATATCTTTTTTAAATCTCAGCCCATCATTTCTTCTGCAGTTATTTAAATTTTATTAAGGTAAATGTTTCTCGGAGCAGAAATATGCATAAACATTGTTGTGACCTTCTTGCATTGTCTGCTACAATATTGCCATGCAGTGTCTGGTTTATATAGGGAAATACTGAGATATATATAGTTATTAAAATAATTTCTTTTATGTGGCCTAACAAACAAAGAACCATGGAATAGTTAAGGTTGGAAAGGAATTCTGAAAATCACCAGGCACAACCCCCTGCTCAAGCAGGGTCACCTAGAGCAGGTTGTCCAGGACCATGTTCAGCTGAGCTTTGAGGATGGAGATTGCAGAAGCCTTCTGGACAACCTGCTACATTCATCCACACAGTAAAAGAGTTTTTCCCATATGTTTGGATGGAACTTCTTGTTTTTCGGTTTGTGCCTGTTGCTTCTTATCCTGCCACCAGCAGTGCTGAAAAGTGTGTGACCCAATTTTTCTGCACACTCCCTTCAGATATTTATATGCATTGATAAGATCCACCCTCAGTCTTCTCTTTTCCAGGCTAAAAATGTATCTATCTTTATAATCCTGTACTGGTCTTGTACCTTGTAGTTCACCAGCAGCCACTTAGGCTTACCAGTACACATTCTTCAACCTTTATCTTTGAATTTAAGAAAATATATGGGCTACTTCTTTTTAGATGGAACTTGAATGAGAGTGTTTATGAAGACATTTACTCCCATCTTCTAGTCACTTTAAGTTACCCATGAGGTAGTCCTTAAGGCTGAAAGAAAGATTAGGAGGTTGGAAAATAAAGAAGCCAAACAAAATTGGAGTAGTTGAATGGCAAGGATCAGAAATGCTTGTAAGTAACATATGAGCAAGTAGAAAAGAGAACAACAAGAACAAAATGTTAAAGTAAACTGAAAATACCATTTCTTTCACAGTGCAGACCACTTCTTAAAAATATTAGTAATGATTTTATAGTGACTTAAATAGATATAACTGGCATATACACTTTGATGGATTTTGCATGGAATTATTATGATTTCTGCCTTTTGATGATGTGGAAGCTAATGTTATAGGTGCGTGAAATGGACCAAATATCCTATTTGCTGTCCTTTTGTATCAGATCAGTCCTTTGAGGAAGAAACTCCATGACTTTTGTTTTGAATTGCTTTTAAAAGTCTGTTCTGATAAATTACCTCAGCAGCTGAAATTAACCAGAAAAGTAAAATTCCTTTAACTAAGTTCTCTCCAAAGTACAATTTTAGAAATGACTGCCTGAACTTTTTAGTCATGAATATAAACACAGAATTGCTGTTTTGTAGGCTCTGTTAACCCTCATAAGCACAGGGTGCCCTTCTGTGATATATTTTTCTCAGTCTACTTTGAGTAGTTTAGCCTTTACATTTCAGAAAACTTTTTTTTAAAAAAGCCCTTAAATAGCTATTTTGTAGCCATCTCCCTTCCATTTGCTGAGCACTATATTGAACCTAGTTGTGACCAGATAGGGATCTGAAATATTGCTTGGAAACTTACATAATTAGATAGCTGTAAATGAAGGATAATTTATGATTACATTACTCCCACAATCTGACACCCAGAGCTAGGAGGAAAAGAACACCCAGAAAAACTCATATTTGAAATAACAAGCAAGCTTGAGAACTCTGCAGTCAATGGGAAGATCCTAAATTAAAATGAAGAGTTTCTCTTAGAAACTCAGGGGAGTGGAACAGAGTCTCCTTCCAGAGTCGGAGATCAGCACACCCTCAAGAGTTTTGAGTGTTGCTTTACTTTTATTGGGGAAGGTTGTCTGTGAAGTTAATAGCATTACCTTTCCAACCTGTCCCCTAAAACATCCATCTATATAAAGAGGTACCTCATGTCAGTTGTCCTCTGTGAGGCTTAAGGAGTTTGGGGATTCCCACGCCTTGCAATACTGAATAAATTCGACTCTTCTCTCTTCCAATTGTATTTTTGAGGACGATGTCACCTATGGAAGGCATGTTGAAGAAGTTTCTTATGAAAACAGATGGTGTCACTTGTTTCTGTAAGACAAAAGATTTTAAAAAGTCTGTTTTTGTTAGATTACATTCCAAGGATCTGACTTAACCAAACATAGACAATCTTTGCAACAGGGATGTCAGAATGACTATGACCCCAAATTATGTTGTCCTTCAGTAGTAAGTTCTCAGAGATACCTTTAGAAACAGAGCATTGTGTTAGACCAGATGGTTGGCCTGAATTTCCATTGTTACTCCTGTCTCTTCAATGATAAACAGACTTGTGCATTGCTTCATATTTTCCCATAGCTCTGCTAGTATTTACATTCGGATAGCTCTGGAGAAGGAAATAAAAGTGCCAAGCATAAAGAGGCTGCAGAACACGTTTGTCTCTGGTGTGTGAGTGTGTGCACACACACGGGGCTGGAGGGCAGGGAGGGTGAGTGAGCTTGCATTTGTGGTGTTAAAGGTGTAGTAAGCAGGTATTAATCTTGTTTTGTTTTTTTTTTTTTTTCATTTTGCATGAAAGCTGTCACTATTGGGATAAGAGTAAAATGAACATAAGTATGATAAATGATAAAGTGCTCCTGGGAGTAAATATACCACTCAGAAAGAGCATTGCTAATCAAGCAGTGCAGCCAGCTAATGCACTCTGAGAGCAAGCACCTCAAAAAGATTCTAAATTTGAAACATTGAAGACTGGCATTTAACTTGAGTAGTTTCTGGGTTTAGATGAAACTGTTACACTAGGGGATCATAGCAGCAAAATGAAATCTTGGAAGGGGCACGAGCGTTTTGTCTTGTGATAAACGGCCAACTAGATGGGGAAGAGGAACAGACTAAAAGCCAAATTTGCTACCTGAATGGTACTGATTGACAGTTTGGGCCAGGAATAGTTTTGGGGAAAGGCAAGGATAAAACCTGACCCTAATAATTTTGTGGTGGGAGTGTGAATGTTGCTGCCCACTGCGGTGGTTGAGGTGCTGCTCTGTTACAGCTGCATGTTTGAACCTTTTGGTATCCCACATGCCAAAAGGACCTTGATCTGTCATGCTAAACCAGGCAATATTCATTGCTTTTAAAAAAAGTAGTGTATGTTCCACCTGTGAATCTCATCTGCCTCCCACTTTTCAGAACAGCAAGACTGCCCACATGTCTTACATGAGTGCCTTGGAAAATGTATTTTTATTTCCAATTGATACTCAATACTGGAACTGTCTAAGCTATAACAGGTCAGGAGAATCGTGTATAAGGGCTTTTCTTTTAAAAAAGGGGTAGGAAAGTGTTCCTGGCATGAGTAATTTGTATATAATTCTAAAATGCTTTTTGGGTGAATATAAGGTAAGTTTGGAAAGCATTTATCTAAAAGACTTTGTAGAAATAGTATGCCATTGTCCATGGTTACAAAAATTGCACTAAGTTGCAAACATGACTGTAAATCTGTTTAAGTTTTTCAGAAAATTTTTCAGTTCACTTCCTATTCATTCCGTTGCTCTTATTCTTGTGAGATAGCTGTTCCCTAACTCCAGGAACAATGAGTGTCCTTCCTTGTGTCTTATCTAATCCCAGTGCATGGATGTGGAAGGAAACAGAACTGAATGCAGTATTCAAGATGTGGATGCACAGAATCTAGACTATGGTATTTTCCATTCTGATCTCAGTTCCTTTGTTACTCATTCCTAAGCAAGAATTTTAACTAAATCCTAAGTAAGTAAATCCTAAGCAAGCAAATCCTCAGTTTGCCTTTTTGACCACCACTGATGGACATTCCTTGAGATAAGACTGTAACTTTAAGATATCTTTTTATTTTTGGTGGTAATAACTAGTTTAGAACTTGTCATTGTAGATATGAGTATTTTTACTATGTGCATTATTTTGCATTTATCAACTTTGAATTTCATCTACCACTTTATTGTACAGTCATTTAGTATAGTGAGATCTTCCCCAGTCTGTTTTAATTCTGACAGCTCCAGATGTTCAAAAAGCATGAATCAGGCTTTAGGAAATTATTAGATTGGCTTTAAAATTATTAATTTGGTTGGATTTTATTTATTCCCGTCTTATGAGAACTTCAAGCTTTTCTCTGAAGCAAGCAGGGTTAGAAATACCATTTTTAAAAATTTTATAAATATTATATATTCTGTAATAATCTTTTGGTTTGGGGATGTGGAAACTTAAGAAACATACTAAGTAGTCCAAGATTCATGCAAAAATTTAAAATGTTGGTAGATTTTTGTTCTATGCCTCCATAGGACTCATGTACTTGAACAGTTCTAGAGAATAAAATTGAATGTGATGAAACTGCAGGGACATTTTAAGTTACCATACTTCAGCTGAGGTGCTGTATTTGGAGATGTACTCTTTTGAAGTGTTCTGTCCTAGTACAGGCACTTACATCCTAGAAGGATGACATTTCCAAAATGTATCTAAAAATTTATCTCGTGTGGATTGAGACACAACCACACCAACAAACCCAAATATCTTTTCCAATACCTTCAGAGCAATACCTAGAGCTCAGCGTCTCTAGAGGACAATTTCACTCTTTAAATATTTTGTTTTGTATTGGCAATATCTAATGATCAGAAAGACATTGCTATTTATTAGCCATTTTCTATTAGAAAATCCTCTTTCACTGTGAGGGTGGTTGAACCCTAGACCAGGTTGCCAGAGAGGTTGTGGTGTCTCCATCCTTGAAGGTATCCAAAACCCAACTGCACACAGTAGTCCTGGGCAGCCTACGGACACTGCTTGAGCAGGAGGCTGGACCAGACGTTTTCCAGAGGTCCCTGCCAATCTCAACTGTTCAACGATTCTGTAATCATTAAAAGATAGATAACTGGGCAGTTTTAATTTTTCTCCTAAATGCATATTGTAGCACATTATAATGCTAAGGATTTTGACAGAGCAATACAGTCTGGCTATTTTGTCATCAGACCATCTTGATGCTTTGCCTCACATGAGCTTGTCTTGCTCAGTACCTTGCTGTTTGGTGGAAAAACCCTTAACTGTATGCAGTTTTAAAGACTTATTTTTTTAGACCTCTGAAATGAAGCAGACTAGTCAGTCCTTTGTAACTGGAATTATAGTCAAATTTGCTTAGACTTTTTTCAGTGAAAGATTATTAGATCCACTTTACTTACAGATAAAGTTAAAGGGGGACCTTTTTAGTAGAAACTAGATAATTTCTTAACAGTTTCTGAGTTACTGGTTGCACTTTAGCAACTTAAAACTAGACAAACTCTGGTTAAAAGATAATCACAAATAAGTGTTAACTTTTTTGTGTTTCACTCAATGTGAACAATGTAAGTGGCTTATTTTTTATTTCTAGATTTATTTTTGTGCTTCTCCTAAGGGACCTAAGTGTAAACTGCTGTAGTAGATGAGTTGTAGTGCTAGGTACACCTAACAAAAAGCTTGTCTCTTTTGAGCCTTTTATTATGAAAACCTTTTAAAACATTTCCTATTTATGTGAACATTTGTTAAGATGGAGCGCTGACATTTTCCAACATTGTCCCTTGCTTAAGTACAGTTGAGAAAATTGCTACATGCTCAATTACTTCACACAGTATAGGCTGTTAGTAAGTGGGACCAAGATCTGGCAGCTTGTGGCTCCATATTAGCTTGGTTTGTGTTATAGCCAATTGCTGTCTGACCTCTCCACACTGCAGAGGAAATGCAATGCCATCTGTACATCTCTTAGTCACATTAAATTAAGTCATTTATATTACATTGGAATGAAGAGTTTACTTTATGCGTTATGGCAAAATTAGCAGAAGTAATAAGATATAAGCAGAAGCACAGAGGTGGAAATTTGAAGTCCCTGTTTTTCCAGCTTGCTGTGCTTTTTGCCAGGTGTTGTATTGACCTAGGATTTCAGAAGGGGGCAGGTTATTCAAATCTATAAAGATGCTGGCATGTGTAGATGATTTTAAGTTTGAAACACCCACTAATCTTGGGCAAGCTTTCCATGTGCTTGATAGTACAGGGTGAACTTTCAGTTAGTGAATGATTCTCTTAAGAATATGGCCAAGATAAGGAGAGGAAATCACATTACAATATATTTTTAATTGTCTCCATTACTGTGTTTTTCTGTGTGAGTACAGTCCTGTAGTTTTTTAGTAAGCAGAGCTAAAAGGAACGAGGATTTCTCTTCAGGGGGTCTGCTCCAACTCCCATGGAAGTAGATCGAAAAAGTGTTACCGATTTCAGTGGAGTTGGGTCCTACATGTAATTTTTCATTATTTAGCTTTTACAGCTACACTTCTCCCTAAATATACCTGTGAATACACTATCAACTGCTCAAACAAAATATCACTCTGCCCAGCATATGAGAGTTACATTCCAAGTGGAAGGGCTTCCACAAGATGCCACTTTTTTACTGTAGATTTGCATAAAATGGAAAGGCAATAAGACTGTCAGTTATTTGGTACAGCTCATGCAGGCTGAAACAGGATCCAGCTGCTCTTTGGACATTTATTGCTTCAGTCCTTTCCTGCTAAATGTCCACTGTCATTTTGGTTTTATGTGAAACCCTTCGTTCAAATATATAATCACAGACAAGAAGGGCTCTTAAACTAAAATGTTTTCTATGTGGTAGTTGATATAAAACTAGACTTTGGCTGGCTTGATAAGCTTAAAGAAATTTTAAATGTTAGCTTATGTTGAAAATATTTGTAAATGGCAACAAATTATATAAATCTTTGACAGAACTCGTCCTATATTTTGTTCTATAAACATTCAGAAACTCTTCACAAGGAAACAGGATGTACATTGTCTGAGGAGCTTTCTGCTCTTTCCATAAAAGGATCTGCTACATGCATATTACACAGAGCTGTTGTACATCACTTTAGTCTTAAAAAAAAGTGTATATATAGAAAGGCCAAGGATGAAAACCTTGAATCCTTCGAGTCAAGAACGAAACTCTTATTGATTTAATTGGAACAAAGATTTCACCTCAAGTCCTCAAATGCTGAAAACTAGCAGAACTTTAGTGAAGCTGATAGAATGAAGCTGAAGGATGCCCTAGCTGTATTATAGCAGAGGATCTCTCTGCCCCTGAGAATGCCTGTATGTCTTAGGGTAAAAATGCAGTGAAGAGGAAGACTTTCAGAAGATAAATATGTGATGCAAATTTTGGAAGAAGTTTAACCCTGGGCTAGCAAAGCCTGTGCTTTAGTCCTCTGCTAGTCATTTGTACTAGAGCAAGTGTCATATTAAATGAATAAAATGAAGAAAACTTGTGTTCATATGAGATGTATCTCCTCATTTGCAATACATTAACAAATAAAGTAAAAGTGTATTTATACACATTAAATAAGCCAATCTGAAATCCTGATGTATGGATCCACAGATTTATAAATTATACTTGTAAATCAATGTAAATTGCTTGGTCAGAATGTTCGTGCTTTACCGTCATAGAAATTAGATACAGAAAAGACTTGATTCATTTTCTTAGTCCGTCTTCCTGCCAGTGGAAGAATTATTCTTGCTCACTGTAATCTCTTCTCATGTGTTGTCCAATGTAATTTTAAAACACTCTGGAGATTAGAATTTTACTTTTTCCTTTCCTTTCCTTTCCTTTCCTTTCCTTTCCTTTCCTTTCCTTTCCTTTCCTTTCCTTTCCTTTCCTTTCCTTTCCTTTCCTTTCCTTTCCNTTCCTTTCCTTTCCTTTCCTTTCCTTTCCTTTCCTTTCCTTTCCTTTCCTTTCCTTTCCTTTCCTTTCCTTTCCTTTCCTTTCCTTTCCTTTTTTTTTATGTTCTGTCTTGATCACTTAGACTTAGGAGCTGGCAGCACTTTCATGGCCTAATACTGAGAGGTATTGGGATGAAACGTCTCCAGAGCACCTATGACTTTTGAGAGCAGTACAGTTAAAACATAAAAATATGGAGTGAAAATGAGAACTATATAATTAGTGTATTTCTCATCCATGCCTAGTGCCTCTCAGTGATACAAACCCTTTTGCCACTGCTTCCAAAATAGGGTTATTTTCATTTCAGAATATGAGAAGCAAGGAGTTTATTAAACAAGTGCTAACGTAAACCAAAACCTTTGGTTATGAAATGGAGATGTTATTGTCTTGATTGAGGCTCTTAACATTAAGGGCATACTTGGTTAAGTTTTATCTCTCGTTTGCACAGATTCTTTTTCCTAGCTCCGGATGTACGCGAGGTTATATATAGAGATCTGACACCCATCTCTATTTGGCTGTTGAATCTTGGCAACTGACTCCATTAACCCTGAAGCATCGCGTATTTCTGGAGTCTACTTGAGAGCATTATTAGAGGCAGTGGTGTTTAAAAGTAAATGAGTGAAGTGTGAGACGAGCAAGTTCCACAGTTGTTACTGACACTGTGTGAGTAGAGGATTTGTCTGGTCATCCCTTCCTGCACGGTAGGATGCTTTGCTTGAAGCTTTGCTTGTTGTGGTGAATGACTGACACACACTGGTATCGTGAACTTACCCATAATAGGAAAAGGAAAAGAGACAATAGCTAATTGGAGAAATCTGTCGCTGGTTTATCGTTTACTGATCAAATTGTCCTTATTGAGATGGTCTGTGGTGGTCTGTATAATAAGTGACTTCTGTTTATCAAATTGTAAATGGCCCTATTTCATTCCCCTAACTGGAACAAGAATGGAAAATGAACTCATGCAAGAGTGAATTAAAAGACTGAGGCTGTTAACCTGGTCCCAATTTACTTTATTTGATCTGATTAATGTTTCCAGAAGCATCCACTAAAGTCTGGGGTGCTCAGGTAGCGGGTATTCTTTGGTAGGTTTTTCAAAAGTAGTTTTTCTCATTAATTTGCTGGATTTTTTTTTAATGTATTCCTCTTCTGAAGCTCTGGATCTTTCAATATATTTTAAGAGTTAAGGTTCCAAATCATTTAGGTGATTCTGGAAACTATGTCCTTAATCTTGACCTTTTGCATCCTTATTATGTACAAATTGATAAAACACTTTTCTAACTCAAAGGAATGATGAGGTTAATGTAATTCGAGATGGTATATTGTTGATATCTTCAGAGAGAAAGAGCAAAATAATAACTCTTTATTCTCTACTTTTTCATTTTTCTTCTGTATGTTTTATAGTTTGTGTACTTTCAACCAGGTTCTAACTCTCTGGCTTGGGCCTGTTCCCCTTCTGAGAATGAAATCATTTAGTACAACAAAATGAACTTAGTAATGCATTCTCTTCTTTAATGGAAGGGCTACTATACTTGGATCACCAATACATGATCATACATTACAATGCTCCATGTCTGATTTCCCTTTCATTTATAGTGGCAAAAGTTAGGAACAACTTCAGTGAGGTCTGTGGAATTAAACTGGTGAAAGTGAACATATTCAGGCTTTCCTTCTGTTCAGACCTCTTTAGCCTGACATGTAAATTGACTACCTTTTTACAATAGAAGCCATTTAGGAGTAAATTTCCAATGCACTATATGATCATTAGATGGGTATGTAATTCATGTGTACCATTTTGAAAATGCCAGTGCCCCTTTGAAAGGGTATGAAGGAAAAATGGTTACTTCTATAATGTTACTTAAAAGGCTTCTGTTTATCAAAACCTCATTGTGTCATGAAGGTAGTGTTCGTACTTACTGCAGAAAAAGCACGCTTGTCTTTGTGACTGATGTACTGAACAACTCTTGAATAATGGAAACTTATTTTGTACGAATAAGAGGGATATATAATCCTCTCCCTGCCCCTTGGAAAAATTAGAAAATTTGGCTTTGCTATTCCTCAATTTAATCTTAATCTTCACAGCACTAAAACTCTCCAGTGGGGCCAATGCCTGAACTGAGTTACTGAATATTGCCTGCAGAAATTTATTACAAGATTGAATATAAAGTATTTTCTCCATGCTGTTTTAACCTGCCGTGTACCATTTACATAGAAATTTGGGGTTAGACGATGGGGGCTGTCCCTTACTTCTGCCTCCACAGTGTGTTTTCATTTTGGATGCAACTAAATAGTAAGTGGTGTGCTCCCTTTTTCCTTCTTTTGAGACAAAAACATTCTGACTGCGGAAGTGACTGCAGTTCATCCAGCAGTGCGGCTACAAGTGTTGCAGATTTTCAAATACAAATATAATTGCTGTGGTTGTTAATAGAATTCGTTTCGTTACCTGGAATTATATTCCTTAGGCAAAGTCTCAGGGACTTCTGTGCCCAAATGGGGGGTCTCAAGAAAGCAAGTGCTGGCTGATCGATGGGCTGTTCTCAGTACTGTCCTTCACTGGTATCTCTGATGCACTGAGCTATCAAAATGGGAAAGCATTAAAATATACCTTAATTTTATATTCTTGTCACTCGGAGGCCTCTAGGTCTGTTAGCGAAATATATGCAATAAATTATAAAACAAATCAAAAAACCCATGGAAGACATGAGAAAGAAATCTGAGAGGGTATAATTATCACCACCTTCCAACATGTACACACATCTTCCCTATATACATCTTCTGAGAGATGCTCAGATATGCAGGTACAAGCCCTCACAAAAATGGAAGTCCTGAAATATCCTGAAGGATGCCCAAAACCAAGGCTGTAATCTCTGGCCATATGCGGATGCAGTAAAGGAAACTAGGGAGAAGAAGACATGTAATTTCTTTTAATCATAGCATACTAGCAGAATATTGTATTAGTAGCTGACTACTAGTCAGGTCTTGATCATAACAGAAGAGAATGTTTATGCAGTCGATTTCAATAACTCCCTGTTTCTCCCTGAATTTTGTTCCCCTGGTTGTCTACATGGCATTTGTATTAGTTTGCTCCTGGAATCTTATCTGGATCAACTAGCTCTGCTCCAGATAAAATCTGGGAAGGGATTGGTGGTCATATTAATCTAGAGACTGAGTTAGAAGGGAGTATGGCTGTGACTGCACCAAGTCTTGCTCCCTTCACTCTAGTCTCTCAGCATTCTCCCTGCACTCCTGAAACCATCTCATATGCTTTCTTCAACAGGGTTTTTTACAGCGTCATTGGTTGCATCCTGCTGTCAAAGCTTAAGCACATTGGATTGCAAGACAATCCTCTCATTCTTGTGGTTATGGCATGTGGAAATAATAATTATTAAGGGATCCCAGGACAAAATGAGGACCAGAAGAAGAGTTGGACCTTTGTCCTGTCTAGTCAAGAGCAGAGAGTATTTACAACTGCGCTAATCTCCCAAAGTATCTGTAAAGATGGCCTTCTCAAGCTGAGAGGTTGGAGTCCAACCATGTAAGTAAAAATAAATGAAAGCAGCCCAGAAAAAGGCTAGGTCTGCATCATTGCTCTCTTCCTTGTCTGCATACAGCTTTTCATCTGATAGTTGGCAGCCAACTTTGACTTTTCTCCTTGTGGTTTTCTCCTTCCGGTTATATGGGTGGGATGTCTGAGCAGGTAGCTCATAAGGGGCTAAGTGAAAGTTATTCCTTTTCTCCCACTTAGGTCTGTTTGTGAAAGCCAAGTTCTACAAAGAGATAGCAGAGTCTCTGGAGCAGCCCATCAGGAGCTCTCAGCAGCTGAAAACATTCTAGCTCAGAGGCATTTGATTTCTTTTTGGAAATCTGGAGACCCCACTTTGGAATTAGCCGCTGTTTTACTCTGCCTTTAACCACTGTGGTTCTGCTGACAAAATCTTAGCAAACTACCAGCAGAGCAGAGCAAAAGGAAAGGAAGATAGTGACAAAAAAACCCACCAATATTCTGCCCATGCTCTGAAGTGTGGATCCCTTTAGTTCTCTGTCCCAGAGAGGATAATCAAGTGTGTTAGTAAGTATTACATAATAATGGTAAATGAGTAAGCCCTCAGTAGAAAGACACATTTTGTAGTGATCGTGGGATAGTATTTGACTTACAAAGTGCTGACTAATATGTTTATTTGATAATTTCTTCCCTGATTTGTTAAAATAAAGCTTTAAGGCATACCTTGTGGAGGATTAAGTTAAAACAGGGAAGTTGAAATTTATTCCTTGTGCAAGTAGAAGAGGAAGTGTCTGCAAATCAAATGTGAACAAGAAAACCCACATTCCCGAGTTTGTTTTACATGCCTGTAGGAAAATAACTGTTTTCAGTTTGTAAGATTGACCTGGAATGTAGAGATGTTTATGTCTTTTTTGTTGAAGATATTTTGTTGAGCATTGCTTTAGCTTTCATGGCCACTAACAAAAAGAGTCCTTGTGTCAGAAAATAAATTTGATCTTCCTTCCTTCTAGATACTCTTCTACCTTGGCATTTTTTTCTCAGGTACTGGAACTGAAAGTCAAACAGTTCAGAAATGGCAGATCCTTTCATTTCATTGAGATGTGTCCAAGTCGTTGGGGAGAGTCAGGATTATACTGAGCACTCTGCTTTGCTTTTCATTTAACTTTTTCTAATAAATGTTTTTCTGCTATATTGTGTCTCAGGTCACTTTAGAAATGGATTTAATTTTTGTAGCAAAGGGTAGATAAGATCAATTTCTCCCTGATGAATGTAATTATGAGTTCTGCTATATGGAAAATGAAGGGTTTTTTTTTTCCCATCCCACAAAACATAGTTTGAATATATTTATGGTTAAATATGCAAGGAATGGGAAAGAACCAGTTGGTAATTCTCTTTCATGGTTCATTTTTAATATCAATTGGAAAACAAATTTGCTGGCTGTAACAATATTTTAAAACATTTTCAAAGGAGAACAATCAGATTAGAAAATACATGACCTAAATGATGTCACAGGCCACCACTACTTTATTGTTAGTATTTTTTTTTAATTTTAGATTCTTGTGTGGTAATTTCACAAAAGATAGTAGTTTCCTAGGTAAAGTTTCCTAGGTAAAATACTACTGACACTGCTGGACACCTGATAGTAGATTTTTTTTTCTCAATCACATACTGAAAAAGTAATTGAGCAACTGAAGTATTACAGTTCCAAAATGGTGCCACTCAACCTCAAGGGAACCCTGCTTAATCAGCACTGAGGCCTTATTCTTTCTTAGGAGTATGTTTCTATTCAAATAGTTGCCACACAGCCTGATTCTGCTGTTGTCTTGCTGGCTGCCCACAAGCTGGCAGAATTTCTCAATTTAGAGGTAGTTGCTTTGATACTGGATGTCTCAGAGCACAGCAGCTGATCTGCACATTGCACAGTAACCCTGGCATGGCCTGGACCCATCACACCTGTTCTGCATGCACAACAGATCTGTGTGTATGTGTGTGCATGTGTCTGTGAATCATTGCCAGGGTAGCCAAACCTTTGTTTTTCTCTGGAAAATTTCATCTAAAACGGGGGAAATTTACTTGTGTTCAAAATAACCTGAAGGAAGGGATTTAAGTTCTGATGAAGGACAGTGCACACATTTTAGACAAATCCTGTTCTATGGTATTCTGAAATATAATAAAAATATCTTGAAGGAATATGTTAGTGTTGTGCAGGACTTACCAATTCAAGTCATAGTTGCTGTACTTCAGAGGAGTATTTCAGCTCCATTAGTGCTGAGAAACTTTTGTGCAGTAAAGTCCTTAAACTACAACTAGGTTCAAAGTGCAGATTCCACTTCCAGATTTCACTCCTGGTAAAGTATGTAGGATTGATAGCCAAGGTCTCTGGTTGATTAATTCTGTTAGAAACAGGAGCCAGCTGCAATACTTGAATATACCTTTCTGTTTGTATTTCAGACCACATTAATGTAGCTACACTAGTGACTAAATTTCCCAGTGCAGACAAGTCCCTAAGTTATACATTTTTTTAATGGGATACTTTCATTAGCGCTTTAGCTGATATTACTCATAAACCAACCCTTACGCTACCAGGTTTAATCATAGTTTCGAGGCAGAAGCTTATTAGTGCAAGGTCATTCTATACTTTTTTATTTCATATTTTCCCTTAGAGAAAGTGAGCTATGTCTCCAGAAAAACCATTTGCCTCCTGCCTAGCATATCAACATCCGCAGACTTGCTGCCAGCATAGATGTAATGCCTCTTGGTCAAACTTCATGTTGCACCAAAACAGAGAGTTTACAGTAAAGGGGAGATAATGAGATCAAGTCTTGAAACTTGTATGTAGGATTTTATAAACTGTTTAAAGAACTAATGATAAAACTTCCATTTAAAAAGGGAACAGTTTCTTGAAAATAATAAAACTCTTAATGTGAATTTAGTGCTTTGAAATGTTGGATTGATAAATCTGGAGATTAAAGTCTTACACCTGACTGAGCTACTTAAACGGCTATGGTCTTGGTGCACCCCACAGTCCCCACTCAGAGGTGGGGAATTGCTATGATTCATATACTGCTGGTAAGGAAAAGATCTCAAAAAAAAAAAAAAAACTTATTTAAGCTCACATTGGAAACCCATGTTGAAGTGTATGTGCATGGATTTGAGACCAAATATCTGATTGCCTTGGGTACAGTCCTAGTGGGAACTACAGCCCATCTCCTACAATAGATTTGGGATGTTTTAACCCTGGTCAGAAAGGGTGGGAGATTTCGGGCTTGCATTAAGCCCATGTCCTTTTAGTACAGAAACAATGAAAAGCAGAATCAAGGCAAAATATTTTGAGTTGGTTGTCACAAGTGTGTTGAAAACTGGACCATATTCTGGCAATAAAATAACATTATAATGAATAATGACATACAGCAAAATCTTTTTGGTAATTCTTTCCAATGTTGAACTGTCCTTTTTTGTTAGGAGTGCAGTTCTAATTGTATAGATAGTGAATCAATAGCTTGATTCACTGGGAAAAATTTCTGCTGCACCACTGTTCTTAAAACCTGTCACAGAAATGTCACAGATCAAAACAAACCAATTAAACAGAAACATGTCAATGCCCTTAGAATTACCATTTTACCTTGTTCTCCTGTCTGCCTTTCGAGGTTCCTCATCAGTTTATGCTTGGGGTTTCTGGACTTTTTAGGTTCTTAGCAACTCACCAGATACAGTACTAGGAAGCCAAGATTTCCAAACTTGCATGTTCATTGCTTCCTGGTCCTTTGCTCCTGCAGCATCTTGCAGAATGTACTAAGAGGAATCCAGATTCAGAATTTGCATGACAAATCAGTTTTCTCCATAATAGCAATTGTAGTTCTTTGAATTGAAATACTGCTATTGCTTTGTTCATTTATATCTGTTGGAAAAAATCAGCGTATTTTCTTTCTTGTTTTGTACTTTGTCCTACCCCCATTAAAATAATAGTAAAAATTATTTTTAAAAAAATATCAAGAATTAATGTATCACAATTATGGCCATGTAAATTAAAGAAGTCTCAGCTAATAATGTGAATCACATAATTTAAAATAAATAAAGTAATATAGACAGAGAAGCAGTCAACCATATGGTTTCACCATATGCTGAAGCATACTCACTGTCCCATATATCCTGTATTCTCTGTGAAAACCATGTATACATATTCACTGAGAAAAAAAATACATGAAAGAACTTTAAAGCTAGAAGATCAAGTGCTCTGTATTTAGATTATATGAAAATTAATGCAATCATTATTTTCCTAATATAGGGACATCTTGAAGATATAGTCTTTACAGGCTTGATCACAGTAGTTCTTTTCTGGAAGCTGTCCCTCATTTGGTGGAGATGATGTATGATACTCATGGAATGAGCAGGAATAGCTACATTAATGCATTGATCCATTCCCTATTGGTTGGTTTTATTATTTTATTTTATCTCCTCTTTTTTTTTTTTTCATTGGATATGTGAATCTATGTAGTTCTAGGTGTAGTGTATGTATCTGATATCCTGATGAATTAAGAGGCTCATGCATTTTCACAAATAGGCCACTCACTGTCACAGCTTTAAGGTCTGGGCTCAACTTTTCCTGTTTTATTGGTAGAAAGACAAAAGAGAGGTACAGAAAGGTGTACACATACCATTAGGACTGGTTGAAAAGTTCAAAACATTTTTCCTTTGAAGGAAATGTTTTTTCTTGGAAATAAATAGTAATCACATTTCCTTTTACTACAGAAAAAAATCTTTCAATTGGATCTGTCAGGGAAATCTGAAATAAACTTTTAATTCCATCAAAGGTAGAAGTTTGGTATATTTGCATGTCTTCCATATGCCTTTAGGATGTACTTCGGTCAACTCAGCTTCAGGTAGACACGGTTTTCCATGATGAACCACGTGAGCTGATGTACATGCTTAAATAATCTGTGAGGCCTTTTTCTCTCTGAAAAGTGTAGGCATTTAGATACTCTGTCCCACCTTCAGAGAAAATATATTCTGGAGTAGCAAAATGCCATAAAGGATGGTAAATCCTTCTTTAAGAAGTTTTGTGTAGATGGAATGCCATAGAAAGCTTGGTCTTGTGGAAGATTTTTGGAGTGTATGGCCACTTTGGGGCCACCTGCCAGCTTAGGTACAGTAGAGTACCCTCCACACACACAAATGGGCAGAGTCTCAAGCTCAGCAGGAGATGGTCAGTGCCACCACGCCTGCAGGCAACATCAGCACCAGCCTCCCTCTTTGGGGAAAAAAAGCTACTGATCTGTCACATTGACCTTGGAAGGTGGCCAAGCTCAACTGTCCTCTGTGATTGCAATATGGGTAGTGACTGCAATACAGTTGTGTCTTACTTGACTTTAGAAACCTTCCTACCAGATAAATGATACTCTTCTGGTACCTTTAACTGATTTTCTTATCATAATTCATGGAGGCAGGACCAAGTAAGTCTTTTCAGGTCAGTTAAAAAAGGTAAATTTTTTTTTGTCAGTGGAAGAAAGAGAAAAGTTTCGGAATGAGCAGAAATTTGTTGCATCTTGGAAGAGATAGAACTGAATCAGAGTCTGAATAGATGAATTATGTTGATGTTTTCTGTATATTCATAACAATACAAGAGGGCTTCACATCAACCTTTTAAAATCATTTTGACAAACTGATTCAAGTTTTTCATCAAAAGTGACTTTTGTTTGAATTTTTCATCCATACTCCAATTAGCAGTTGAACCCAGCACTTTAAGCACATGATACAGTGATGTCTTTAGTGTATATATTTAATTTAAATGTTTCAAATTATTACTGTTACTACCACCACAAAGTGTTATTTCACATCTGGGGATTGCAGGAGCTGATTTTATGATCACTTACCTTACATTTAAAACATTTATATATATATTTTTTTCTAACAGGTATTTATTTCTTTTTAGAAATATAGAAAACAGCCAGGATTATGTCAGTGACGAAGACACTGAAGTCTTAGGTTGAAACCTAAAGTGGAACCTATCTTTCAAAGAGGAGTAGGTCAAAAGAGTTAATGGCTAATGTGTGACTTAAAGCTACTTTTGAGGAGAGAAAGTGGAGTGATGCCACTATTATTTTCTGGTTTTTTTCTCTTTTTTTTTTTTTTTTTTTTTTTTTCTTGTCTTGCCTGGTGCAACAATTGAAAGTTCTTTACAAGGAAGACAGAATGGAAAGAAAATAAACCAAGAGGTGACATATCCAATTTGATAACTGCACTTTACTCAACATAAATGCATATAGGGCAGTGATTTCTTAAAATAAATAAATAAAAAGTGATCCGTCTGTAATTTTATCCAGTATTCTAAACAGAAAAATGTAGGATTTTTTTTTCCAGTTTGTCCCTATTACAATAAATAAAATGGCTGTTACTGCTTCTGTCCCTAGCAGTGTTAATATGAAGTGAATATGTAGTGAATTAAAAAATAGAGACTGTTCTGTGCAATCAAGATCAGGCCCCTGTGTAAAAGAGACACAAAACAGGGAAGTTTGTTGTTTCTCTTTGAACAGAAGTTGGTCCTGATAAGAGACACTGTACTCAATTTTGGGCTCTTTGTGCAGGCTCAGCTGCTGGAAAGGAGCCACAGGGATAGATTGATCACCCCGTGTGGAATACACCTAGCAAGAAGGATGCAGCAGATGTTTGGCACAGTGACCTCGCACTATTCCCTTGATTGGGATGGAGGGAGGACGCAGAGCACTCCACTGTTCCAGCTGATCAGAAGTCTTTCAAAGACACAGTAAATTAGAGATGATTTTCTGAGGTGTACTGATTTATACTAGAATTGGGAAAGACATGGACCTAGAGGCCAGCATGAGTGAAAAGGGACTCTCTTCTCAGCTCCTTCCTGCTTATTCCTAGGTTGTAGCTCATGACAACTGAAAATATTAGAGGAGACTTCATAGTCAAACCATTTTACTGCTATGAGACTCTGTAAGGGAAGGACAACCACGGTTATCCAAGTTTGGAGGACTTCAACCACATTATACTCTCCAGCTCTCCTGTGGATCTATAGATCATTTCCTCTGCCTGAGCAATCTTTTCTGTGAAATGGAGATGATTACCTATTTCTGTAGTGCACCTTAAGAGCCGTTGGTTGAGAAGGCCTATAGGAGTTATAAATTATTTTTTACTTTGTGTCAGTCCCTGCCCAGGTTTTGCTTTGCATGTAGAATTCAAGCAGCTCCGTGTTTTTCAAAGAGGAACACAGCTGAAGGGAAGAAGGTTGGTTTTTCAACAAACTCATTTTGTGACTTTCAGATTTTTATCTCATTGTGCTATTTATTTAGTTTATAAACTTCCTGGGGGAAGGGATTGTCTCTTAGTATGTATAGCTAGACTACTACAGAGAAGCTCAGATATCATTTAGGGCCTCTACGTACTGCTATAAAATATCCATTAAATAATTAGGTTATAAAAGGTGTTGCCAAATGGATTTTTCTCCTTAGATGTCTTTTTTTTTTTCCTTAGGGCAGAAATAATAATAATAAAAAAGTAGTCTCAGATGTCTGCAAAAATGTTTGCTTTTGTGAGGAGGGTTGTATGCAGAACTTTAGAGCGAGACCTCTCTGGGTAGCAGGAAGCTTTGCTCCCAGTCTTGTTCTCTACTCCCAGTCTTGTTCCGGCCTCAGATGAATACTTACAAGAGAATGGCTTCTGGAGGGTTGTTGCGTATTGGAGATTTCTCTGATCCTATTAAAAAGAACCCTGTAAATCAGAAGAATGGTTGTCTTGTGTGCTGTTCAGTCATTCTGTTACAGAATTAACATACACCCACATTCTTCCCACTTCTCTAGGGAACCACTTTGCAAAATCTTGGGATATCTGATACTGCACTAAGTTGAGCTGTAATGGGAAGAGAAGAAAGGCCATACATTTGATGTCTACATACATCTGCATTTCAATTTATAAAACAATATACATTCTGCCTCAGCAAAGAGAAGACAAGGGATAATGCTGAGGATAAACAATTATTTTCTTTCAAACAGAATCATTCCCAAATTCTGGGAATCCAATGTTGCTTGATTATGGAAAGCTCTGAATTATCAAGGACATTTTAGGTCTTGTAGTGGTATATTACTAAAGCAGAATATTCAATACAGTTTTCTTAAAAATCAAATCCAGATTCATTCAAAAGATTTCCATCCTTCTGATGTATTGGTTGTATTGTATGTATTTGGTTTCCAACAAAAATAGCAAGTAGTCATATTTGTATGTTTCATATATTTATGTGAAATAATTGCTGAACTCCATTGCTGAGCTTTGTCCATATGGGACTAAAACCACAAAACTTTATTTCAGCTGTGATTTCTGCTAGGTAAAACTAGAGGAGCTGGTAAGTGCCAGTTAGTCTGACACAGAAAATTGCCTGAGAATCAGATCCCTTTTAGAAACAAAAATGTCCAGCTAGATTTAGAGGAATTTTTGACTGTTTTAGTAAAATTAGTCAAAGATCAAAAAGATGGAAATTTGATGATACTACAAAATGTTAGGCTAAAAAGATGCTCGACATCCAGATCTGCCCGTTTTTCTGCTTTCCCTCTTCCTCCCTCCCCTGCAGGAAATTTGTCCTCTCCCTTACCAGCTTTTTTTTTTTTTTTTTTTTTTTTTGGTGGTTGCAATAAGACAACTCCAATGAAAGTGGTTGTCATGAGATAATCACACCTCTGGGGGATTATAGGCATCTGGCGATGATTCATAAAATCCCCCAGGATTGATTCCCCCTTCCCCCCCTCCTTAAAGATAACCACACCTCCTGCTGTGTTTTATGACTTGAAAAATGCAGTCTTTGTGATTATTATGTGCAGATATTATTTACATTGAGCTATTTTGTTTCATTGTAATTTTCATTTAAAAAAATCAAATGGATTTAAGTCTCATTTTTAAAGAAGTTCTTGCTGCCAAGAATACACAAGTGGGTGATGACTACTTCAAAATATTTCCTGAGCATCCATCCCAGGCTGTTCTCCCTTCACCAACACAAATTAATGAGGCTTACTGACTTCTTTCTCTTCCTCTTCCCATCCCTTCCCTTTCCTTCTCTTCCCTTTTCCTTTCTTTTTTTTCCCTTCCTTCCCTTCTTTCTCCTCCCATTTTCCTTTTTTTCTTTCCCTTTCTCACTTTCTTCTTTCCCTCCTTTCCCCTGTTTGATATCTCTCTTTGATACATGTTTTGCTGTACAATAAGATTATTGAAACATATTATAAGCCCTTCCTTCTTTGATACATTTTTGATAGCAGCTGTACTACACCTTAATACTGAAATTGCTTGGCTTATCCTAACTACACTCATAAACCCTGCCAATAAGCTCTAGCATGTTTTCTGCCAACTGTGCATATACATCAAATCTAAAATATTTTGAACATCTCATTCAGCCCATATTTTCTCTCCTTTTCTATCAAATGTAGAAATTAAAAATTGCTATTTTCTTCAGTTTGTATGTTTGTGAGTTTTAAGAATGACCAAAGATATGATTGCTATGACCCCTTCAAACCAGTAAAAGTAGTGGCATATGTAGCAGGAACTGCTCAAATCTTGGATAGCTTAATTTATGCATACATTTCTCTGAATTAACTCTGGATCTTGGCATTTAGATTTATGAAATTGTTAACATCTCCAGAAAGATTTAACTAAAACACTAGGTGCTTTCAGTGTTGTCCTATTTGTACCTGACATGGATTTAATTCTTTTTAACACTGTTAAAAATAAGATGTTATTTGCCACAAAAATTAAATTGAACCTAAAATATATATATAAAAATTTAAACTGAAACAACAGTGAAGAAATAAAAAACAAGGAGAGACTCAAAATAAAGCATTAATATAATGCAGTTACTACACTGCAAATAGTTCACTCCTTCTAAAATTCCCTAACAAGGTGAGTGAAACTGTTCTAAGAACACTATTATCAAGAGACACCTTTGAACTAATCTATCCTGAAGAATAACCCCCAGAAAGATAAGGTGAGGAGGAAGGGAAGGAAAAAAAAAACAGGGAATAAAAAAAAAAAAAAAAAAACTTTCATATGTTTGTTGGCCACACAGCACAACTCAGACTTCTGAACATTTTTCCCCAATTATTTTTGTAAAGTATTGATCGCAATTTAATTTTGCAGTCCCAACATGAGAGGCGCTTCATGCTGAAATGTCTCACAGGAGATTGTAATCAGGGTCTAGCCTGAAGGTGAAGCACTAGTACATAGGTTTTACTCTATTCCTCCACTCTTCATCAGTTCTGGGATTGGAGCAGAGGGCATTCTCAGGCAGATTAATTTTTGACGATGGGATCGATGGAAGATGTTTTTTCCTCCTGACATTGAGTCATCTAATTTGCTGTTTATCTTTGGCTTATTGAGTTTTGAGCATTGTTAAATCATACCTTTCAGCTGTTTAATTTCAGATGTGAATTTTGCATTCCCCTCTTGTACTTTGGCATAACTCTTTTACCTAAAATGAGCAGGGTGATGGGCCTTTTTTTGACACCAGGTTACTGCTTTTGAGTCTGTTAAGTACTACAAGGTAATGTTATAGTACTTTCTAGCCTTTTTTTCTTTGCTTGTGGCCATAGATCAGATCATCTCTAGGGAAATCATTACTTGCCATCATTATTATCCCCAGCACCTTCATCTATTCTCCCTTGTTTCCTGACTCCATTGCTTGATGAAGTGCCTACTTGTGAAGACACCTTTAACTCAGGTCTAATAATTAACCCTTCCATTGCTCAAGCTGGTTCATTTTTTGTTCCCTTCCTCAATAAGTCTTGATCTAAGATTTTATCTTTTGGAGTAGCTCATAACAACAGCTCTCTGGACTTGCCTTTAAAGGCAATCACTGATTTCTCAGAGATTTTTTTTTCTTGTTTCTGTTTTAAAAACTAAGTTGATACTTTGCCAATTATATTGCTAATCATAAACAAAATGCTCTTAGACAAAAGAAAATTGAACTTATTTAACTTTTACTAAAAGGTAACTCATCATTACTGTATATTTCACAGAGAATCTTCTAGCCTTGGAGCAAATCTGAACAATCTACAAAATATCTTTGCAATTATAAATTTGTACTAACTCAACAGATCTGCATGTAATTATAAATATTCAAATACTACAGCGACCAGCCAAAGGAGGTCAGAAGCAACAAAAAATAATCTTTTCATGGAAAGACACTAAGCCATTATACATCACACTTACTTTGAATAGGCTGTTTATAATAACCAAGTAACTTTCATTTTATATTGTTGTTCTGAGGGCCACACAAGGTTAGCTTGTGTGCTGTTTGGTGGTTCAAGGGGGCAAGACAAGAAGTTTCTTCCTCTTCCTCATGAGTTCAGCACAATCAATCTTCTCATTCCTTCCATGTGTGCACAGAGGGTCCATCTAACTGACAGCACTCCACTAAGTCCCATGGGACGGATTCGTTCCAAGAGCTGGGATATGGCAGGCCTCCCAGGTTGCCCAGCAAAGGGTGCTGCTCTTCATTCCTGGTCTTTGGACTCTCTGTCCTTTACAGTGGTGACACTACCCAGAGCTGCCACCTGATCTGCTACCAGCGGCAGCCACAGCCCTGGTGTCCTCCACAGACTCAGCACATGGAGTCTGGAGCTACTGGAGAGCCAAGGAAAAGGAAGGGGTTAGATCATGGACAAATTAAACCAATGGGGACTACTGTTATATAATATGTACAAAGAAAAGTACGTGTATGCAGACAGTATGTATATACATATGTGTCTATGTGTATATATACATACACATGCCACACGTTCCTAATGGATTCCTGTACTCTGCAAGAATGTCTGTTGTTTCATTCATGCTCACTGTTCCCTCCTGGACATTTTAAGACACATTGATTGCAAAAGTTGCCATCTCTGGGTAAAAATCTTTCCATTGAGATCTCCATTCAAAGGTAAAGAACTCAGTTCACATAAGAGCCCAAAGTTTGAACTGAAAACATTCCAGCCAACTGGTATGGGAAGACATTTAAATATACTTTTTTTTTTTTTTTTTAAATAACTCACATTGACATTTCCTCACCTCAGGGCACTTAAAAATTTAAGACCAAGAGTTGACAGAGGCATGACATTTTCCATATAATGATAATGTAATTGCAATGGAAAACAAAAATGTTACTTTTATTGATAGAAAAGTTAATTTCATTTAAAATTTTGTAAATCCAATATTAAACCTAATTGAAATGTTGTTTTTGCTATAAAATTGTTAATTTTCACAGCATCCCTTAATATAAATATATTAAGATATTTATGCCCCCTTTAAAAGGATTATGAATAAAATACATGAGTATAAAACTTTGTATGAGCTCTTTTAGGGCAAGACTTCAGCAACATTTTTTTTTTAAATAGAACATTTCATATGGAAATTAGCATGTCAAGGCATGAAACAAGAAGATAGGAAAACATCACAGTTTTAGTCAGTCTTTGAGAGATCTCAATAAGGCTTGAAATGAGGAACATAGCATCTCCCTTTTGACTCCCTCCTCTATTCTTACAGTTTCAGGGGTACACACAAGTTTTGTAAGATAGATGTCTTTTAGTCAGGCTGCTTGTGCATCTCTCCTGACTTCTCACTGCCAGCAGCACCTCAGCTCCTTCACCACAGTGTCAGGAAATCAGCTGTAATTGCTGGCTGGAGGTATAATCTCTTGCTCCCTTTCCTTGAGGGAGCTTAGCCAGGGTCCTGATTAAAGATAGTTAGCTATCTCTCATGACTACAAACATGTGGCACTTATAATTGCAATGACTTTTTGTTCCACCACCCCTGAGGACTGACCTACTGCTAGCAACAAACTCAGGTATTTTTTCCTTAAAAGTCTTTCATTTCTTTCCAGAGTTCACTTTGATAGTTATTTAAAATATTCCTAAAACCTTTTTTTGAAGTAAAATCCTTCTAGTTCTTCATTACTTCTTTGGATTCCTTGTGACATACAGCGTGAGAAAAGTTGCTGAAAAATAACCAATAGGAACTAGTAAGGAGAGACTACAGGGTAGGTGAGAAAGCTGATCAAGTACGGCAGCTTTGTATATTCCAATTTGTGTCAGTCATATCAATTTATATATAAATCTTATGTTATCAAATCTGTGAAACTCCAGTTAATCTTACTACTCTCAAGAAAAATGTAGATGAGGCACTTAGGGTGATGGGTTTACAGTTGGACTTGATAATCTTGAAGATCTTTTCCAACCATTAGGATTCTATGATTCTACTCACATATTAAAGTCAATTATGATTTTATATACCTTGCTTCTTGGTGGCCTAAATTAACATATTGATGATAGCCACAATAAGAGTTGGTTATTAGATTATAAAGCAAATTCTAATGTTCATATCCTCTCAGATGCTGTGTCTGGTCTCTCTGAAAAAGATGGATGTGCAAGTTCCATAAAAGGCTTATCTATTAATCAAGTGCATTCAAATATAATCTTATTTGAACGTATGTGTAAAGGACAGAGTTGTTTCTGCAGGAAGATTTTTCATTCTGCAGCAGCAAGACACTGTTTCCCAGATCTGTAGCAGTGGGTTTGGCCATTACTTACATTCCTATAGGGCACATCTCTTCAGAGGGTCTACTGTCCAATGTAAAAATCTACTACCAATGTAATAATCCCTGTTTAAGAATTTTGCCACATAATTTGCTGTCTTCGAAACTCCTTGGAAACTTTTTTTTTCTCTGATTTAACAAAAAGTTTAAGCCTAATTAAGGAAATGGAAATGTCTTCTGTGTCTTCAGTAACAGCATAACAGATTGCAAAATGATGAAGTCAAGAGGTGAAAATGCACTTAGCCCCTCTAGCAAAGGAAAAACAATCTAAGAACATTATGATCTTTTTGGCATTAGAGAAAAAAATAACTTTCGATAATGTAAAATATAAAATCCCAAATCAATAATGCAGAGGCATTGCTAAAAAGATGTGCTACAAGATGTTCCAGTTAAAAAAGCTCTTAACTGGCTCCAGTGGGGTTGCACCATCCCCTGTCCTCTTCAGCTGGAGCAATTCTGACCCAGAGGTGAGGCCTCATATAATGATAGTGAGTCCTCATATAATGATAGTGAGTCAGAGCTGGAAAAAATAAAGAGTGGAAAGGGGTTTTCAAGGTTGAAACATCTCTACAACAGACTCCTTTGAGGCAGGGGTGAAACAATCACCAGGAACTTTTGTATGAATGGGTTTTTGGAGAGCAGAAGTTGTTTCAATAATAGACTAAAGATTTGCTATGAAAATAATTATTGTAAATGATGCCAGGATTGGAGAATTTTTCTTTAGTGATAGATGTAAGATGATCATGTATAACTTAGAGACAGCCTGTGAAATGAGATTTCCAAGTTAGATTTTTTATGGATATTGACTTATATGATCTTGAATAAAATATTTTCCCTTTGCAATGACGATACCACTCCCGTCTTTTCTTCATATTCGTTCTTCTTTCTCTTTGTGCTTTACACTTTTCTTGAGGGTAACTTAATAACACAAATAAGGCTCACTTTTGTGTGGGTGCTCTGCATATGCAAATCCCACTACTACTAGTATAGACTAGTAATATTAAATTTTACTAGTAGAAATTCAACCCTATAGTATAAAATAGAAATACTGAAGTTGAAGAAAAATTGTAAAACTTTAGTTAATTTAGTTGGAGATGAGGTAATTTGTACAAGATTTGTTTTTCTATCGGGAATTTTAAGAATCGATTGCAAAGTCTGATTTTTTAAGTATGAAAATTATGACCATTCAATCTCTGATTCGAAAATGTGTCAGCCCAAAGCCGTGAATGATCTTGATATGTTCTGAGGGCTACTGCCTTAGGGTCCTCTGGAACAAGCAGATCTATGGGGCACAACAGTGGAAACAGCAAGCAATTGCAGGTGTAAATATGCCTGAGGCTATTCTAACTTCCATTAAAATAAAAAGTTTATAACGTGAATGATTTCTGTCCCTTCATATTTTAAACAGCTGCTGGCATTGCCTAATTATTTTAACTTCATCCTGGCAGAATTGCGGGCTTATAGTTTCCTAGGGATTTCTAATCATAGACAGGCAGGGTGATAGAGAAAGGTGATAAGGCATTAAAGGACGCACGGGAACAAAATTGTACGTTCAGGGTCTGCATGAATATTCAGAGGTCAAAAATGGGCCAATTGTGAATCACTGAATTTACGCCAGAATACCTGTCTACCAACATTTTCAGTTCTCCTGAAGGAAATCATGGGAAGCACTTGTGAACGTATGTGCCTGTATGGGCTGGAAGAGTCCAAGCCCAGTCTGAAAATCTGCATGAAGCAAAGTAGGCTCTGAAGATGAGCACAGGTGGACTTGGAAGTGGATTTAACCCTCTTTCTCCCCAGAGTAGTCTACTCCCCACCCAATATTACCACTGAGGCCAGGTATCACAGCAGTGGGCAAGCACATGCCCATGCTTCAATAGCCTCATTCATCCCGCAATGCCTTGCTGTAAACCCACCTTAACTGATGGTTTAAGTTAATGTGCTGCCTTCGGTGTCCTGGGGGTATAGGACTGCAAGACAAAGGCAGAAGAGATTGCTTGGGACAGCAAAAATCTGGAGCTGCTACAGCAAGATCTGAAAGGGCTTGTTTGTCAACGTCCTTACTTCCACCAATTGGCTTGTTAAGGCATAGGATGCTCTAAGACTACTAAAAGTCAAAAACCGTATTTTTTCTGTGTTAATATGGGCTCAGTTTTTGTCTGTGAGTTCTTGCTGTGTTGCTTTTCTGCCTGTAGAAATAGATGATGTTGCAGTTCGCAGGTGTGTGTGGATTAGTAATATCCAATGGACTGGAGTGTAATTGCAGAGCAAAATATGTGCACACAGGAGAGAAGGTTTGAGTAAGACTATTTTTCAGTGTCTTTAAGAAAGATCAGGGGGCATGATAACTTATCACAGTAAGTTTTCAGCTCTAAAAATCTACATTCTAATTTTGGCTGAGGTATTGAGTGAAAGTCAGTTTGCCATGGCTTAGGCTGGCCTCCAATTGAGTTATTCAGAGACCTTTTATATCATGCTGTATACTCTGACTCACTAAAAAGATTAGCCTGGGCTTTGGTAAGCAATTGATATAGAATGGCAGAGGGCTGCATCCTGCTATCCGTTATTTTTCCCAAAGGTAAAATGCTATCTCTGCTGCTGTCACTAACAGCTCTTCTTTTGATTTTAGTGAGAATGGATCTGACTTACGAGCGTCTTGTGTATGATCAAAGATGTGCTCAAATCTCTCTAGTTTAATTTTTAACTATCTGTTCTAGTGAATTAGCTAACTAATTATGAGCAATAAGAAAAGAAATAAATATGTCCAATTTCAGATCTCCCAGTTTAGGATTGACTGAAACAGACTTTTGATTTTTTTTTTTCAGAAAAAAAAATTGCTTCTATAGGCAACACTGCATATTGGACAGGACTAAATAATCCATTTGAGAAAGGTAAAATTGGGTGAGAGGACAAGGAACTGAGAGACACTTGCTATGCTGACAACTGTATGTGCTCCAACAAAGCCAAAATATGATTTTCTCCATGCCCTTTGGGCTTAGTAGGTCTGACATGGAGAATACTGAAAGCTCATACCCCTACAATTCTGCTTGGTTTTCCTTTTTCCAGGGAGCATAGAAAACCACAGCACTTGTAGGTTTTAAGTTATCATCCTTTTAAATGACGGATATAACATTTTCTTCTGTGAATTTAGCCTCAAGGATCTTTTTCACTATCCCTTTTCAAATCTTAGAGATCTCATCTCATGCTCCTCTGCTTTGTGTAATCAACCACTTAGTAATGTCTTTAGAAGCAGGCAGGGATAACTGGCAAACATTTTGTGAAAGAATGATTGCAAATGTGAAAGTAAATTGTATAGATTTTAATTGTTTTATTTGCCTTTCATTCATTGCTGCAGTATTAGTCCTTTTAGTTCCTCTGGGAAGAATTTAATCTGAGATGGCCATTCTGGGTCAGATCAAAGTTCTCACCTAGCCAAATGCCTTTCTTTGATGTGGACTATTAAGAGATGGTTTGGTAGTGTAATAAGCAAAAATTAAGGCAGTGCTTGCTTGCTATCCAGCAATTAGTGCTTTAGAGAATTCCTAAGCTAGAATTTATATATATTGTCATTCTCCTGTTTAGGTATTTTATATGCTTAGCTGGTTCTGTTGCAAAATCCCACAATTACTACCCTCGCAAATCCTGTGAGGTAGAAAAGTGGTATTATCTCCACATTATGGATTTTGAACCAAGGAGTACAGAGACTTGAAATGCCACCATCTAAAAATAGATTAGAGCTGTTACAGTTCATTAGCACAATAAAAACTTTGGAACAAATTGATACCCAGCCTGTCCTTAAAAATCCAACCTCTCTATAAACTTCTTATTACAACACTACATGAGAAGACAAGGGTGACTGCAACCCTGATTTTTTATGATAGTTCTGTGTTGCTTGGCTTTCCCTGTAAATGTCAGCAACACGATGCTGCATGGTAAGACTTCAATTACAAGAGCTCTGTCTAGAGGACTTTCAGACTCCAAACCATTTAAGGAAGGAACGTATATGGGATGTTCATTAGAAATTTTCAGATTTCTTTCTTAAAGGAATCTGCAGACTGTCGAAAGCTTCACTAGCTCATGACTCTTGAACCTGGTAATACTAAAATATGTAACTTGTGTATTAGATGAAATTTACCTAGACCAGAGATTATAAGGCAGCAGACATACGCATCCCTGTGCGTAAGAAGTCAGGCAGAGGGGGCAGGAGACCTGCGTGGATGAGCAGAGAACTCCTGACAAAACTCCAGCAGAA
>NW_020454772.1:41537-54151 GCF_003342845.1 Nothoprocta perdicaria
CTTTAAAACCCGCTTGGATGCAGCCCTGTGCCACGTGCTCTAGGTGACCCTGCTTGAGCAGGGGGGTTGGACTCGATGACCTCTGAGGTCCCTTCCAACCTTCGGCATTCTATGATTCTATGATTCTATAAGTTGATGGCAGGTGATACCTAGGAGACCTGTTTTAGCACTTAGACATCATTGCCCTGATATCATAATTAGAGCTACTGTGTTGTGCTGATGGAAAGTTTACAATGCTCTGTCCTGCTTAACACATCTTAACATTGGACCAAGCGCTTGGAAGTTAAACATTGTGATTGTACACTGTGATAATCAGTATCCTGTGTCACAGTCTGGATCCTTCTCTTTGTATTTTTCTATTCATTTAGAATATTTGGCTTAGGCGCTTTTTACATCTTTTGGCATCTTAGACATCATTTGGCTTAGACCCATTTTACATCTTGGAAGTAATACAAAGACACAATATTACTGATAGTAGGGGCCGTAAGTTTACTAACTTTCAAGTGCTTGTCTCCAGTGTTGAGATGTACCTTCACTGAATGAGCTGATGTTACTAAGCTTGACTTTGAAGAAGGGAGGTGTGTTGTTTGCATCCTGCCCATTTCACAAGCTCACATCCCTATCTTCATTTCAGCTTTGTAGCCTGGGAACCTTACCTGCAGGTAGATGTTTCAGCCAGCCATGCAAAATTCAGCAGAGATTATTTTTTCTTTTTAGGGGGAATTTTTAAGCTGCTTTTTCCTTTGATCTTTTTTATCATACATCCATATAGAAGCAACACATGTTCCATATAGGAGAGACATATTAGATGGCCTCTCTATCTGGCCTGTCTATCTGGCCTCTCACTGGCCTCTCAATCTGAGAGGGTTTAAACTCCCATCTTGCAACACGGACATCGGTCATCATGACCGTCATGCCATCAACTTGTGGGTTGTTCCTGAGATGGGAAGGAAGGGAAGTCTCTTGTCTTTTTGCTGAAACTTTGCAGTCTCACTGTAAATAGGAACTCCCCATAGCCACCAAGAAAGAGGATAAAGAAACTTCATTTTTGGTGCAAGCACATGGGAGGAAAGAGTTCCAGCTTCCATTTCCTCTTCCAAAGACTGTTTCTATCTCTCATTGTATGGCTCTTTAATATTAAATGAATTGCGCATGTCTGCCGGCACTCAGTAATAATTTATATGAAGGGCTATAGGCTGGAAATTCATCAGTTTGCTTACGGCAACCAAGTTCAACAGTCTGTAGGCTGCCCTGACTTCAGTTGGGTCATCCTCTGGTTGAAGAACTGCTATTTTACAGTGTAGTTTGGAGTCATATAAGAAGTGAAAAGAATGAGAAGGCCTGCTGAAATGCCTCCAAAATAAAGTGGGATAAGATGCTAAAGCAGAAAGCATCCTTACTACAGCTACAGCTTTAGTGGTAAGTGATATTTCTTCACTTACATGATGACTGAGAGGCTGTAGGACCAAATGTGAACCTGTCATTCTAAATCTGAGACATTAGCTAGTTACACATTTATTAACCAATCCACCTTGCTTCATCTTTCCTTTTTAATGAATATACACTATTAATAGTAGTACAGTATTAACACTATTACTATTATTAAGTACTATTAACAGTCTTACAGTAGTAAGACTACTGTACTCCAAAAAGGCATTTTCTGCAATGAATACTAAAATGATCCATTTCAACAAAGAATATCGGAATACTTTTATAGCTACAGCTACATTTTAATTAAACACAGCTCACATTTTTGGTTAACTGTGTGAGCCTTGGAGACCTAGATATTATGCTACAGTCGTGAAAGTCCTACAAAACTATGTAGTATACATTTTAAGCTCCTACTAAAATAATAGTCAAAACTGAAACTATTTTACTTACTCTGTTCATCTTGAAAGCTGGTATAATATCAGCAATCTATTGGTTGGATCCACATGATGGAAGTTGTAATTATCTTGGTATAGAGAAACATAAATGAAAGGTGTACTTTATGAACAGAAGATAAAGATGTTTCAAAATCCTTATACATAACATAGAATATAAACCCAAGTTTTTGATAGAAAAAAAGTATTTAAAATCTGATCTTATTTTCAAGATTTAAATATTCAATTATGTGAATAAAATATGTGAGCATTTTTTCCTTGCTATAACAGTCTACTGATACTGTTTTTCATACCACTTATTTATATATATGTCTCCTTGCAGAAAGGACACTGTTGGGTAGAGCACAAAGACAAATAATCTCATTTACATTGCTGTAGAACTACAGGTAGGAAGAGTACTTCTCTGCACTGAAATTCAGTGATTCCATGAAAGGCACCACCGAGTCACGCATGACAAACAAGTACAACCTGGATCCCAGCTGGATACAAAGACAGATACGTAGATTGTACTAATGTTGTTGCATACTGCTTTTTTTCCCCTGCCAGACAGTTTACTCATATAGCTTATATAAAAGGAAAGTAAAGGCTTGAGATGACGATATCAAGCATTTTAGGATTTAAATCTCACTTGGATTCTACAGAGTGATTGTGGCAGGACAGAGAAAGAAATTTTTTGCCTCATTATTGTTATTTTTTTTTATTAAGAAACTCTCTGAAAGGTTGCCCTTCCAACATGGCCCTTTCTCTTTACTTCTCAATGGCACAGTGTAACACGTTAAATGTAAATTGCTCTTGGATATTTTTTCAAAGAAATTTGACAGTATCATTTGATTTTGCTCTAACATAATCTAGAAACTGTTTCCAAGCAGTGGGACAAAGGGAATGTGAAGAAAATGTTATACAAAATTTCTTGTAGTTTGCTCCTTTCTTACAGTACTTACCATATTTTACTTAACAGCAGCAATCTTACCAGGTTCACACACTCAGATGTATCCAGTGATTACTTGAACTGTATAGGTTTCATACATTAGATGAGCCTTAGAATACTAATGCGGTATGCGTTACAATAATGCAGTAAATCCCAATTTGGTTTTGATTGCAGTAATCTGGAGTCAAATGTGCAAACCCTTGCTAATTTAAGTTGATTTTACCTTTATCGTTTTGCATACTACATGATCTAGAGCCACACAAACAAAAGCTTGTTTGGACTTACCGTGCTTTCCTTTTCAGAAAACAGAATTCTTTTTAATTAAAAACACTTTAAAAAAATCAGTATGTGTAATTGCTAACACCTGCTATGTGTTACTAACAGATGTTTCTTACTTACCTAAGGGAACTGTTATAATTACACCATAAGCTTATTGGAATGGCATTTCACCAAGATATTTTAGGAACTTTAGGTGGTGACTTTGTGCTCTTTTATTAATCTTTGCTCTCAAGAACTTTAAGTGAAGGAAAATTAAAGAAAAAAACAACAGAAAGGAATGGCAGACCTATTTACTTGCTGGCTCCCCTACCTCTTTCTGTCACAAATGGTTCACCAAAACTAACCTTTGGATGTTGTTGGATGTTGCTTGGATGCCTCCAAGCATCAAGGAGGGGAGGTTGCTTGTGTTGAACGATTGGTAGTGCTGGAACCTGGCATGAAAAGACCCAGGAATTGGGGGGCTATGAGTGGCTTTATAAGCCCTGTGACCAGGGCAGGATGAGGGCTACCAAGTGGCTGAGGGAGCTTAGCACATGTCCAGGGTGCCACAGAGCTTGGGTAAGTGATGTGGATTGTGGGAATGCCGCAGCTTTCCGCGTCTCCAGGCCTGACTGCAAAGCAAGACACGGTGCGGCTCCCTCCGCATCTTCATTTATGAAACTAATCACACAATTACCTGCAGGCATGTGTTAAATATGACACTGGTCTCTGCAAAATAATGGGCCAATTGCAAACAATGAATAAAGAGAGGCAGCTCCATTTATAACTGCTGTTTCAACAGAGCTGTGTTGTAATCAAAGTGATCTGAGGGTGACTCATTAATTAATTGATGTTCTTTTTTATTATGTGCTATTGAGTTAATGAGTAATTTGTGCTAGATAACTCTCTGAACACACTGATTACGTGAGATATTTTCTGCGGCTCTCATACCAATGACATGCTGAATAGGTGGAAGATGGTATTTGCTTATGTATACTCATTATTAGCAGGTTCAGGATGAATATAAATCAGGAGAAGGGCATTTTAAAAGGTATTAGATACATGCAACCCTTACTTTAAGGCTTTAAGTAGATATTCTTCAGCTTTTAATGCCTTAAATAGTATTAAAATCACTTCCTTTATAATACTTCTATCACCCACAATTGGCAGCTCCTAGAAAGGGTGCCTACACAAAAGACTTTTACTGGGAGCATGTTTCTGCTAATGGGCTATTACCTTGCTCATACTCTATTTTGGTTTCCTTTTGCTAAGTACTGAAGTGAACAGTAAACAGGTTTGGGCTGCATCATTGGGCTGAAGTAGAAATGTATTAAGTGAATATGTAATTGGCTTTTTTATCTAAAGTGGTATTTAAAAGAATAAAAACACTGTTCTTATATACAGTACACACTTTGCTTTCTGTATTTTGAGTTGTTAAAGCTTTTGCTTTATTGAAACCACAACATCTCCAATGCCATAGGAGTTTTTATTCATTAAACAACAAATGGCTAAATTGATAATTTAGTCTGACAAGAGCAGCACAGTTGAAGCTTTCAGAAGAATCAGCTAAATGTATAAAATTATACCCAGCAATCACTACAGACCTTCATTTTTTGACAAGATTTGTTCTAGGTACAGATGACTGTAAACTACCTACCGCTGAGAAAATTATAAGAAGCTGCTGTATATTATGATGAAAAAAAGGCCTTTAAAGCACTTTATGCAGGCTGAACCCTACCAATCCCTGTTTGTTTGTTTCTTTTCCCCACGATCTCACTTCTCACTGACCACTTTTCAATCTGTTTGGCTAAAGTCATTTGACATGTAAGCAACTAGGAACATTTGAGGAGTGCTGGGGGCATTTAATTTTCTATTTATTTTAGGTGAGCTTAAATTTGAACATTTGTGGGGGGTGAGAAGAATGCAGAAGGTGTGTATAAAGAAAACAGAAAACGTGTGATAAGCGAGATAGATAGAAATGCAATTTTGAAACAGATAACTTTTTAGCCCTGGTCACTGCTTCTGCAGCACCCAGACTGGCCTGATTCATCACCAGTTTTGGCAGATCATAGACACAGCAGGTTATGGTAGGTAGAGGAGCTTTCTACAATTGAAAATCAAGGCTTAGTAATTTGTACTTCACCAGGTGGCTTAAAAAACAGCAGCTTAAGAAAAATGGATTTATGAATGTGTTTTGGCTGGCTAAATTCATAGATTCATAGAGATAAAATACCCTAAAAGTAGGAGATACAGGCAGAAGCAAATAAGCCTACATGGAAAAATGGTCACTAGAGTAACCTTTTGCTGTATGCAGGCACAGCATGTTGAAACACATGGTGACAAAGAACAAAACCAAAAGTAGATTACTAAAAAGAACCCAAAGAAATGGTCTAGACTTCAGCTGAAAGGATCAGTAAAGCTGCCTGGCAAAAGATAACCTCTCTTTAATATTGTCTTAGAATATTCTACTCTGGTGGAGTTGTAAATGTTTCCATTTAGCATATTTTAACTCCCTGTTACTATTCTAAAAGCCAGACAAGATGGTAGATAGAAATGCAGGAAAATGTGTAATAGTTTTTTGACCTACTCCAAGCCTATTTTGTATCTTGTATATACTAATTTTAGATATGTATGTGCATTATATGTGCCCAAAGCAATGCCATACCACCCGTTTGCCACACTTGAAAGAAGCATAGCACCATTGCTTTCTCCTTACACCAATTAAGATGGATCAAAGGGTGAGGCAGTTTTTTCTTTATCCATACCAGGACCAGCCTTCTCTTCCCCATTGTGAGTATATATCACAAAATGCCCACATCCATGTACGAATAACAGTATATGTAATAACGAACCGTTATTTTCCCACTCCAGTTTGTTTACTCTATATAGAGTTGAGCAGTGGCACTTTGTGGTAATGAGAGAGCACTATAGAGTTTACAAGCACTAACAACGCTCTGTTGCCTTCATTCCCAGGAAAAACTCTCACAGCGTTTTGGTGCATTCCTTCTTCAGATCTGTGTCTCTCTATTGTGCATTTTAATGCTCTCCTTTCCCCAGAATGTCCTAACGCTACCAGTAATATTTGCATGCATAGCTCTCGGTTTCCTGACAAGCTGAAAATGCTTTACAAAAGCAGTGTATGTATTCACCCCATTTGATAGATGGGGGCAACTGAGGCACAGAGAAGTTAAGTGACTCGGCCAAGCTTGCAGCCAAAGTCAGTACCAAAGTTCTTCATTTCCTGTTCCTCAGCCCCATTTCTGAGCCAGGGATTTCCATCCAATCTCTAGTCTACTGGAGGAAACCACTGAAATAGCTCCTTCTAGCTTCCAGGTGTCTAACTGAAAGAAGGGCTGGGAAGAGAAAACTGAAACTGGAATCAAATTAAGATTTTTTTTTCTTTTCCCTCTTCTGGCCATCTTCATTTTCACAGAAGTTAAGCTTTCTGAGCCCCACTCATTTTTAAAAGACTTCATGACCAGATACAAAACAACACTGCAACAAGTCATTAGAGCTAAATATCCATTTTTGAATCAGTCCACAGTGAAACCATTCTCAAAACCACACACTGGTGGAACTGTTCCACTGCCTTGCAAAGTTTCTTTTCCCATTTGCAGGAAAAACATGGTGAAAATGCATAGGGGGAGAGGAAGAGTAGGTAAGGACTGCACTGAACTTCAAACACAGTCAAGTTCACGTGAGAGTTTTTATTCTAAATAAAACAAAGTGCTCATCTTCAGAACTGCTTAGGATATAGTGGGTCTGTGGGGTTTTTCATTTGTTTGTCTCGATGCAGGCTGTTCTCCTGCATTGATTATAGTGGCAAAGAATCAAATATGCATTTAGGAACTTTGTAAGCGTTCATCCTGCTTTCCTTTGCCAAACACCTGCAAGCTCTGCCAGGGGTGTGAGCACTGGGGTACACCTGGCTGATGCAGCAGTCTCATGGCAAAAGGACTGACTGCCCACAGTGACTGTCAGCAGTGACTCCCTTTTGCCAGAATGACTTTAATTGCCAGTGTGGATGGGACAAACCTGTAGGATATCACTACAGGAATCAGAGTACTTAACTAGTCGAATGTGGTAGCTCTCATCCTCTGCAATTTCAATGGTATGTCCCATCAACATGAGCATTTAAATTATCTTTAGTATTCACTGAGGTGGGTGTTTAGTGACCATTCACACTCTTAGTGTCAGCTCGGGGTGATTTCCTTCATGTGAGCAGACCCTTGGAGGGCACCTTCTAGTTCCACTTTTTTTTCCTCCAAAGTCTGTTTTGGATTTACTTTCAGGTAAATATCACACACATGTGTATATATAAATGTATTTATATATATGTATATATAGAACGAACAAGATATCCAGAGGCACTGGCTTGTATTAGGGCCTAATTTCCAGCTAAATTAAAAATCAAACCCAGGCATTTTGAATGCCCAGGGGGTATCAAAGCAGCACCCCAAGTCATTAACTCTTGCACCTTTTATAATATATCCCAGTCAAGATTTGTTTTTCAAAATTCTGTAGTAAAATAAAAGTGCTCTTTGAGGAAAATCTATGCAATTAAACAACAGATGCTTAACCCCTGAAAAATAGAGGCTTATAAGAGAAGGGCTGATAGACCTTTAACCATGGCGTCATTAGCAGCAGGTGCTGCTAGAGTTTTAATTTTTTTAAGTAATTTTAATGTAAACAGTATTCTTAAGCTCTAAGTGTAGCATAATGGTTGGGATTTGCTCTTTAATTCTTTTTACTAGAAAGATACAGCTCATTTAAAATAGCTGGTAGATACAGAAAGCATAAATATACAGTAAGTTTAGACACTGATTGTACTAAATGCAACAATACAAAGAAGCAAACAGGAACACAAATGGTAACACAATAAAACTGTATTACATTTGTGCTTCAAATATTACAATACATTATATACAGTAGTCCAAAATAAACATCTCATGCCAAATGACACAAAAAGAAACAAAAAACCAAACAAACCAAAAACCCCAATAGCAAGCAAAAAAGAATCCAGCGGTATGTACAGTGCCTTTTTAATTAACATTCAACTCTGAACTGGAGCAATTTTCACTACATACAGATGCAGTCCGCCTTTTATTTCACGCAACCATCCTGTCTCCCTATATCTACGCTATTCAGTAGGTTCTTGTGTCATTTCTTATATACACGTTGAGCAAAAAAGATAAAAGAACATAGTGCTTTGTATTCTTAGTGATGTGGCATTGGATCAGCGAACCTGGGGTGCATAACCTTCTTTCATTAAACCCTCCTCATAGTCTGTCTGGCACAGGATCATGTTGTTCTTCAGGAAAAATTTGTCTCCAACGCAAAATCTGAAATTATAAAAATAAGGGAAAAGAAAAAGTGGTTTTAGAATGAAATGTCATTTCTCTTACATTTAAGAGAATCATCTTACAATCATCTTACATTTAAGAACTGCTGCACAAGCATATTCACAGTTTTGTTGTATTGGCCATACAGCTCACACCTTTGCAGTCTGTTGCAGCACAAATACACGTGGGGCAGGGGAGCTGCTCCGGTATCAGAATTAATTCCCTGCTTTCAATAAAACCAGTGCATGCAACTGCTTTTGCTCTCTGAGCCAAAGATTTAATTCAAAGCCCACCGATGACTGTGGGAGTCTCGGATCAGGTCACTATCACATAGATAAAACAGAATAAATATCCAGGCCTACTGAGCTGAGCAAAAAGTAAATTTAGTGCTTTCTCACAAATCAGAAGGAAAACAAAGTAGAATACCCATCAGAGATACATGATGTTTATGGTGCACAAACACACTTACAAGATCATCATGCTATATTCGAGCTGAATATTTTACAAGGACTGATTTAATCCAGTGGTTCTGAGAATCAAAATATTCTTATCTAGTATACACACAACTTTACATATACGGCAGTGCACGTCCAGAGACCTATAGGCAGGTATGCAGGGAAAACAGTTTTGTCCTGGAGGAACTGGTTACAAATTTAGTTATTCAGCTAACTACTCTCTCTTCGGTGATATCAGT
The DNA here is from genome assembly GCF_003342845.1 of Nothoprocta perdicaria. Classification (NCBI taxonomy): domain Eukaryota; kingdom Metazoa; phylum Chordata; class Aves; order Tinamiformes; family Tinamidae; genus Nothoprocta; species Nothoprocta perdicaria. The sequence continues at coordinate 50,643 of NW_020454772.1, forward strand.
ATACATACCTTGTTCTCCTATTATGTACTGCAGAATGATCTGATTGCTGCAAAATGATACTGAGTTATTTCACTTGATTTTCTCTTATGCTTTAAAAAACCCTCTTTAGTAGTTTTCACTCCTGACTGTCTGTTTTCAAACTTAGGCAGCATTTCCCAGCTACACAGTGTGTGTGTGTACAAATATAAGCAGCCTCATGCTGGACACTTCTTCCCCCCAGGCATTCCTTTGGACAAATCCAGGGATCTTTAAGGTATTTGGGGAAAAAGGGAATAGGGCCCAAGATAGAGAAAAACAGCAGCTTCCCTAATGATTGCTTTGGCAGGGTTACATTTCTTTGTTTACAGTGAACTCTCCAGCTATAAAATGTACTGGGAGGCTCTCCTCACATTACTCCAATTAAAATGAAAGAAAGTAACCTAAATGAACCCCTTAACACTGATGTGAATAAATGAAACCAGTTTCTACCAGCTAATTATGGCTCTCGCTACACGAAGCATTGTTTAATGTGTAACGGATTATAATGTCCCTTTTTTTTTTTGTATAATTTCCAAATGGTGACATCTTGGCCACAATTAGGGTCAGATATAAATGCTTGCGGTGTTTACGGTAGATTTAACAACAGGGAGGCCATGGGAATAGCTGTATATGTATTTAATTGTAACAATTTAACCTTCAAATAGCTGCGTCTGCTGCAGTTGACCCAGTAAAGCTACGCAAATTGCACAAGCTGACCCGGGCGACCTTTGATAGTGGTCCCTCTTTATCAGACAGTCGATTCCTAATGATGCTCGAGCAGAAATCTTGGCGAATTGTCACAGATTAAATTGTGTATTGAAAGCAGTCCTTTAATGTTTTGTGAAGTTAGAGGTTTAAATGAGTAGCAGTTGGACTGATTTACATTTGTGAAGATTGGAATGCTAGACAAACAGCGAGCCCATTTATTTTCCAACTGGGTAGCTTTGGAAATTTATCCTTATGCTAGCTAAATAGATAGAGGGAAAATAGTGTAATAAAAAAGTGGATTGAAAAGAATTAGCTTTGCTCTTAAAGGAAAATTGGTTTGTTTATTTGTGGACTTTTTTTATTTTTTTTCTGTAGGATTAATGCCTGCTGCTGATGATGATTGAAAATAGAGATTATGGAATGATCCTGAAATCTTTAAGTTATTTATGGTCAAGACTGCTTTATAGGATTTACAGGTTCCTTCTCCCCCTCCTGCCTCAGTCCTGGCATCCTAGGCTGCTAACAACCCAAAAGCATGCTATGTAAATGTGTTGAAATGAGGAATTCTTGCAAAAACAAGCTATTTGGGGCTTTCTCCAGTTCCCTGCTTTTGCATCTCCATTCATCAACTGCAATCCTGACTGAAATTGGTGTGTTTTTGCTAGATTAGGTACAGGAGTCTTAGCTAGTGCTAGTACATGAAAGCGATTTTCTCAAAGAAGGGACATTAAAATAAAAATCTTTTTTAGTTTCTATTAATTTAATACACTGATTGATACAGGCTGAATCAAGAGGAATTAGCCACTGTCACAAATCAGTCTCTCCATTGGAGCCACTGAGGGGCACTGAACCTGTGACATGTGGCCAGCAGTGCCATCGAGTGAGACAGGGGCTGCTGCCTGTCCCTGTGGTGGGGAAGAATTCCTTTATGATCCATGGTAACATAGACCTTAGCAGGATAATTTCTATAAATTGCAAAAAAAAAAAAACCCACACTGTATTTTTGCAACGCAAAATTCTGGTTGAAGGGTTTTGTTCCGCAGCCGTCAGAGAGGTGCCGTGGTTTGAATTAAACCTCACCACCTGCAGCAGGGAGCCGGGATGCCTTTCCCAATAAAAAATGCCAACGTGTTTCGCTTTGGCTGTGTTAATATGTTGTGCCAGAAATGCTCTACCTACGTCTACGTGGCGTTTGACAGCTCTATGCATGAGCAGCTGTAAACACGCGCAGTCCCACAAATCATTTACCTCCTGACCGTCTGGTGGTGGTACAGGCTGCCGGTGGCCTGTCTAGACACGCTCGCCTGTGCGATAACCTGTCGGGGAGCCCGTCTGTCTGCATGGCAAGACACCCTCCGTGCTCATCTGCGGCCATGGCCGCGCGCCGGGGGGCGAGCATCTGTGTCCGGGGGGGGAAACCTGTTACTTGTGCACTGCTTACGGTCCAAATCCTGCTCCCACGCTGCGGAAAAGCGGCAAAGACTGGAGGAGAGGCTCGTGTGTGCCCCTGAGTATTAAATGTGTGAATTATGCAGTCATTAGGTGACAAGGGAGCAAGCGCTGGGTGACAAAAGATGCTAAACGCAGCCCACTGGCTGCCGAGCACCACAGGAGAGGGCGGATGGATGGATGGATGGATGGATGGATGGATGGATGGATGGATGGATGAAAGGCAACAAATGCTGCCCATTCAGCACCATGCTTTGGACCGGGCTCTCCGAAGCGGACTTGGCCCTTTCCAAGGTCAAAATGGTAAATTTTGCAACTTCCTCAGTTTGGTTTTACACATCTAAAGATTGGCTGGATCAGAAGCAGATCCACCAGAAATTCAAGCTTTGCCTCCCATCCTCTGCAAGAATGTTTTTCAGTGGATTTACAAGGGTGTAAATCAGGGCACAATTGGGCACATATATCAAACGGAATCAAGGAGGACAGTGAGATGAATATTGATCTTTGGTGCAAAAGCAAAGCTTTCCCATATTCAAATGGCAATTGGGTTAGCAGTATATAATGAGGCAAGACGATTACTTCTCTAGCAGACAGATGGTAGTCTTCAGCCTTTTCTTCCTTAAAACCCGCACTCAGTTTAATTTATTTAATAGGCATACAAGATGAGCAGGAAAAAATATACAATAGGCTGCATTAACATGCCAGATTGGACTTACTACCATAAATTGATGGTACTACTTTTGACGTGACTGTGACATTAGTAGAATGGCCATTATAATTAACCTATATCCTAGAACTCCTGTCATGTTTTAAAATGGCAAAAGGAAGGCCATTTATATTACAAAATGACCTCTGTTATCATCTTGTTTGGAAGAGGAAGGTGTGCCTAGCCTAATCACGAATAGTATGAAACTTCTGTTTTAAGAAATAGCTACTTTCTTTTTTGCTCAGAGGAGAGATTTAAGGAGATCTTTCTGCTGTCTGTCACTTCTGACATACAGGATGCATGTCAAAGTACTGAAGACTTCCTTAGAAACTGAGTGAAAAATTGCTGTGAACAAAGATTGCGGCGTGTGAAGTGCTTCCTTTGGTAATGTCAGGGCTTTGTTGTAACAGAAAGGCACAAACAAAATATGGACACATTTAATTGTTTTCTTTTAGTAAAGAAAGCACAGACTTACTCCATCCCCACCCTCCCTCTTTATATTTTTTTTTCAGTTCCATCAGGTATGTAACTTGTCCTTTCCTTTCCTTTCCTTTCCTTTCCTTTCCTTTCCTTTCCTTTCCTTTCCTTTCCTTTCCTTTCCTTTCCTTTCCTTTCCTTTCCTTTCCTT
>NW_020454772.1:54311-106811 GCF_003342845.1 Nothoprocta perdicaria
CTTTCCTTTCCTTTCCTTTCCTTTCCTTTCCTTTCCTTTCCTTTCCTTTCCTTTCCTTTCCTTTCCTTTCCTTTCCTTTCCTTTCCTTTCCTTTCTTTTTTTTTTCAGTTGAGTTTCCAGTCTAACTCAAATTAATGCTAATCTACATGCATTACTGAGAGAACAAAGCCACTCTTTTACTTCACAGATCATCTGTCCACACCTGTATTTTACTAATTTTAGGGTTCTGTCAAAATGTCCATTTATTATCAAAGGCTGGAAAGTCTAAGCTGTGAGTAGGCTTCTAAGTTTTCATCAGTAAGATGAATTAAATACACAGAATCCTAGGTAAATGGTAAGCCAGCTCAGCTTAAGATGAAAAATCTCAACTTGGTAAGCTTTTCAATTATTATTTTTACAAAAGCTGGTATGGAAAATGTATTTATATTTTATTCTAAATGTAGAGGTGATCAGTGAAAGTAAAAGTCTTAAAAAAATTATGAGAGGAACATAGACAGAAAGATCTAATGCTAGTGTTTGAAATCAGTATGTCCCTAACATTACGTTCCACAAACTCCCCTGCTTGATAGCGAACAAAGCTGGTATTGTGCGGGCACGCTGCAGTTTACACAAGTCCTAAGTGTCTACAGCTCCATGAGGACAGAGATTTGAATGACCATGTAACCGTTCTCAGTCTAGTGCCCAGTAAAATAAAGCCTCTTGCCAGGACAGAAATAGAGGCCAGAAGAATTGATTTAAACACCCCTCAATGGCAGCAGATGGGGGGTTTTAAACCACATCTCAAGCTGACTTCAGGATATAGACCGGAATTATGGCAGAAGTATGGAACAAGCTGCTAAAATAGCCAACAGACAGTGAAAAGAAGTCACAGAAACTCAGGAAAGTGGGAAAGCCGAAGGCAGACTGAGATCATCACTGTAGTCAAAAGTGTCAAGCAAAGATGCAGCTGAGCCTACTTGCAAGATTTTCCACTCCATTTTGCTAGTCACACACATGCAACCTGACAAAGTGTGAAAGGCAATGTCTGTTTACAAGTTTATCTTTCTAGTGGTTTCCATTTTTCCCTTTAAATTTTCTACAGAAGTCAACCTACATTGAGGGAGCTGCCAAAGTGAGGTGAAGTGCTTCTGAGATGTTAAATAGTGAGCAGAAAGGGGAGCATTCAAACCATTAAGATGACTGTCACTAAGCAATGTGGGCATTCAGGAGATGGAAAAACTCTTCAAATTAGGGGGAAGCTGTACAGAGACATGAAAGACAAGGGGAAGCACAAATCTTTAAACTAGGAGTAGAGCTTAATATTCACAAAATCCCCACAGCTTTACACACCGGTAGCAGGAGCAAAAGGAAAGAAAGCATATGGCAAAAACTGCCTGCATGGAGCAGTTAGATTCTAGAGTTGAATAGCTTTATGAAAGAGAAAATATGACATAGTGCTCATTTCATACCAGGGACTAGACTGAGCAGCTCAAGAGATCCTTTCCAGTCCTCTCTTTCTGGCATACAACATGAGAGACAGGAGAGGCAAGCAGGTTTTCCTCTCACTTTGAAAATCTAGCCTTCTGGAGGCCAATAAAAAGGGACAGATACATTAAATGTTAGTTAGTTAGGGAGTTTATGGCTTGAACCAAAGTCCCCTGAATTCAAGGCGGTCTAACAACCAAGAAAAGGAGAAAAATCTTTTGTTTTTCTCATGAAAAGCAAAGGCAACGGACAGGCTCCTCTGTTGACAGGCCAAGATCAGCTGTTTAAAGGGCAAAAACATAAGGGTCATATGATAGCAAGGATAAAGATCTGCCTGCCCCAAGGATCTATGCGTTGTGAGTTAATGTAATTATTTCCCAGCTGGGAAGGCACAAGGCACCAGAAGGAGTTCCAAACAAGCAGAGAGAGAGTGGCAGGAGAAATCCACGGCTGGGGCAGTGCAATGTAATGCCAACCGAAGAAACACTATAGCCTCCTCATGAACGCTGCATATCTTCCATTAGGAAAAATCTAAATAGTAGGCAATAACTATTGCATATGTTACAATAGTATTCCAAATATGTTGCTCTTCTCCCAGTGGAGAGAATGCCAAGGAATGGAAAGAATGCAGGGAATTTAAAATTTAATTGGGGAAAAGAAAGTGAAGGTGGGGAATAGGGTCAAATACATACATCTTGCAATAGGTGGTTGAGTTCTGCTAGCTCCATTATTGGTTTGGATATTGCTCATGTGTTTATATATAAAAATATTTCTGTGTATCTCATTAGAGATATTGACTGGAGTGAGATTGAAGAGTAGATCTAAAAAGTCAGCTCAGGAACATTTTGCATACAAGAGGAAGCATAGAATAAAGAAACAAAATTCAAAATTAAACTGTTATTTTACAAACTCATCCCCACTTGGATGGTTTTGGCCTCCTGCTTGGTTTTGATTACCCTCTCTCAAGTAGAGGAAGAACAGAGGATCCTGACAAGCCCAATGAAAATTATTAATTGTGTGGTGACTAACAAAATTATTCAGTTTAAAAGGAAAGAGATTTCATAGCAGATATGTAAATATATATATATAATTATATATATATATATATATAATCAGTGGCAGGGGGTCAAATGTCCACAATTTCTATTTTTTGCTATTAAATGAGTAACGAAAAAAAAGAAGATTTAAAGCCATTTATTAATGACAGAATGGAAAGTCAACGGAATTTTTTCCCATAAGAACCACAGAAGAACTAAGTTGGAGTATCCATGAAACAGGAGATTTTATAAAAAACAACCAAATAAATACTGTAGAGAGTATATAATATCTCCAAAATGTGAGAAAGAAATGTACCCTGCAAGCGGCCTGGTTTATTAGGTTCCTTGATAGCCATCACAAATCCTAAATTCAGGAATTTAAAAATTAAATTTTTAATTTAATTTTAATTTAATAATTTAATAATTCCTGAATTTCTTTGAAACTTCTGGATCTACTCACCATTCTGACTAGATGAATTAAATTGCATTTCAGATAAATTAATTCCTGTGTTCCTGATCTAGGACTCTCATAAGACTATCTCAGCAACCTTTGTCCAAGCTAAAAGATAAAAATCAAACAGGAACCTAAACTGAAGGCTAAGAATTATTAAATATTCCTGGAATGTCACACTTGAGAAGCACCTAACAGATTTTTTTCTGGTGAGAATCAGTGGCCTCAGGACAAAATACGGTGTATATTAGCTGCAAAGTGAAACTGTAAATTAGTTCACACCCGTCATGGCAAAAGAGGAACATTAAAAATGATCACAACAACTTAGTATTTTGGGGAAGAGAGAAAAAAGTTCATTTCCTCAAATCCAAGAGTACTAACTATGATGAAAATCTTTCCTGCTAAGGGTAACAAACATTGTCTCCTCTGCTTGACTGATGAAGATTAGCTGACTTCTTACATTAAAGAAGTTTGTCTTGTATGGGCTGAAGTGACAAGACAATAACTAAGTGCTAATTGTGCATAACCAACACTAAAGATATGCAGCCCCATTATGGCATGTAATAAATGAAGCGAATAACAGAAATATATTAGGCACTTTAATAATGATACTAGAAGAGTGGCTTGCAGAAACAGGGATGTGAAGGGTTTAAGAAAGGAAATCTTGGAGTGTGTGCGTGTTTCTTACTTGAGCGGGCTCTGCTGGAAGGTTATGCCTGCCTTACTTGGAGCAGGGCTTTTTAGCTCTGTTGCAAGACAAATTTGGTATAGGACCTTAAATAGCATTAGAACTGATAATTACTTTGCATCATCACATACTTTAAGCAGTCCTTATTACTTGCCTGATATTTTAATCTCCCATGCAACAAAATGAAAAAGGTCAGTTTGGCTTTTTTTTTTTTTGAAGAGTGTAATTGTAGTGTGCTATACTTATTAGCAGCTGTACATTTTATGGTTCTTTAGGGATGTTTGATTTTTAAACAACTGCAGTGCTATAAAATAATATGCTCTAGGACAATGCAAGTTAGCAAAGCTTATTTGGAGCTCTGAATAACTTCAGTGTGTTAGACTATGATCTTACAAAGTTGTTGTTGTTGCTTCTCTAGAAATGCACATCTCATCACGGGTTTCTTCTCACCCGAAAATGAAAAAAAAAAAGAACCATATAAAACTCTAAATAGGATCATGTAATAATTGAAACAATGTAATATGTACATTAAGGAGTGGAGATAGTTGGTTCTTTAATTTCCTACCTCACAGAAGTTAAAGGCAAAGCTGCCAGTGACTCTCGCAGATTGTATTCTAAAAATGGAGCTTTCAGTGAAAACTCTGATAGGATTTGGCCAGGCAGTCTCAAAATGTGGCTACTGCACATTTAGGCTGTTGCTGCATCTAAAATAAAATCAGTTGTTACAGTTTTATTTTTGGCCTTGATTTTGCAGTTGTGTCATATGGGTGACTCTTCAGAACAAAATGTCATGTTTGGACCCTTGGGATGTTTATAACCTGCAGTTAGAATTTGGGGAAAAAAATAAGACATACTAAGTCCTATGCTGCTACAGACAGAATGGTGCGAAGCAACATCTTTTAAATTTAAGTGATTACAACTCTGTCAACAGCAAGAAACAACATGGATTTTAGTATAAATTTATGGATAAAACCAAAGAATTGAAATAAAACTAATGTACTGGTGACAAATGGTACGTACGGCTGTGCTCTTCTGCAGCAAAGGATCTCAGAGTACTTTATAAATATTAATTAATTAAACTTGACAGACAGCCTTGTGAAGGACAGAAAGTAACATTATTCTTTTTTATTGATGAGGGATTTGAGGCACAAAAAGTTTTAAGTGTTTTGGCCAAGGTCATAAAGGATGTTCTGTCTCAGTCCCAGGAAAGGAATCCAGGTCCCACTCTCAGGCTTCCTCTGCTAGGTAACTCTTTCCTCTTCTCTTTCTCTTTCCATGCTTAAATGTGTGCACACACCAGTGCCAAATGAGCACTTAGCTTATGAACCAAGCCCAAGAAATTGCCTTACCTCTGATTACAAAGTTGACATGCAAAACAGTCCAGGTGATAAACGTTGTCCTTAGCTCTCATCACCATCTCAAATGCAGGTATGAGCTTACTGCAGGCAGCACAGTTTCCTGTGACTCCAAATAACCTGAAGATACAGAAAGAAAAATACTCCTGAAGATGCTTAACTGTAAAGAAATATCCCACTTCCATTTTTTTATCTGGGATTTTTCAACAATTGTGGGTTTTTTTTTTTTTGTTTGTTTGTTTGTTTCACTTCCCAGCAACTCAGCCTTTGAAAGGCTGATTTTTTGGTGGTAGAAGTCTACCCAATCTACAGTATAAGCTGTCATAGCTTTTGCCATGGAAAGCTTTATAAAACAGTGACAGCCTAATATTGCACCTATTTTCATGTTGGTTTTATGCAGGTTATACTGACCTTTCTGGATAAAAGAAACATTTTGTTTAACTAAACAAAGAAACAGCAAACACATTAGGAATGTTACATAACTGTGCAGACAGAGGTCAAGCTGTTCGAATACGCAGCAAGAATCTTCTACTTGTATCGTGCCATAAATACGAGCGTCACATAACCTTGGCTTTTGGTGCTATTTATTATTAAAACACACTTTAGCTAGAAAAGAAGTAACACTTGAAAAAGCCAATATTCTTCGCATTTTTGACATCTAGTGCTAAAAGCTTTACCACTATTATTAAAAGAACATTTTATGAACAAGTCATTTAAATCGTCAGAAAGCATTAGCGGTTCATGCACCTTACAACCCTATACCATAGTTATTGCTATGATTATGTTATTCAGGTAGCACATTAAAGGAAATGAGGCTGTAAACTATATATAGTCACATCAGGAGTAGAAGTATAAAATACTGAAAGAGCAATATGAAATGCTAGTTTTGCCAGATATCTATATAAATTTTTTTAAAATTCTCTTTGTTAAAGATTTTTCAATACTTTTCAAGTGGGTGGGTGTATTACAAAAAAAAAAAAAAAAGAAAGAAAGAAAAGAAAATCACACGCATCCTTTTGTAACAAAGAAGGATTATAATGAACAAGAAAAAATGTGTTAGCTCTACATGGCAGCAATCTTTGAAACTAAGTTTAAATAAACTACTTAATAGTTGTGATGGGTTATTAAAAGTAATGCTGTGCTTGTGCATAGCAGTTAATGCTGTTTTTAACTATGAAGCACACTAGATGAAAACACCACATCTGCCAGTTTTCTTTTTTTCCTCAACATCAGGCTGACAGCAGAAAAATATAATGGCTCTCAAGGGAAACACCAAATTAAAAGCAGTTCTAAACTAATGAATTCAAAGGTGCTCTGTAGAAAATTCAGTTTGGTAACATAAAAATGAATGCAGTTTTTTTAATCACATCCCTCCATTTTACTGAATTTCATGAGTTCCCCACAAGCCTACTTAATTCCAAATCCTTTTACTTTCTGGTTCTACTTAAGATGTACTTCCTGCATAATACGTGCTTGTTTATTTTTAAAGTTATAAACCATTTTCTGCTGACTGACTGGCATGCTGGTTACCATGATTATTGGGAGAAGTTCTGGGAAAGGCTGCAGTCATCAGCTCCTGTTAGGATTACTCAAGCCAACGTCTATTTCTGTGAAGTCTGATTTACTAAAATTACAGATTCTATACAGAAAATATATATTCACTTTCCAAAAGAGTCCATTCCTATCTCCATCACAGCCTTCCTGCATGAGTTGCACCAAGGTTATCTTGAGTCCACTCAGATTCTGATTCCTCTTCATTAAAAAGGACACAAAACTTAGTTGCCTTTTGTAGCTGTTGGTTAGTTTCCCATCAAAAAAGACTAAACCAAAGGCCTGGGTGTTATTTCTTCCTATCTGCTTTGAAGATGATGGTAGTTTAGATGTAGAAGGAACACAGTTCAGGCTGCAAAAGGTAGGCAGTAAGGACTACAGGCAAATAGTAGTTATACATACTGTATAGTTATACCAACAGGAAAGTTAGATTTTAAGGAGGAAAGTTAAGTTTTAAGGTCTGCAACGGCACCATTTGAGCATAAACATGCAAATTGCCCCATCATCTTCAAGCACAGCAGGAGATCAGCCTGCAGTTCAATGGATAGATGGTTTAGTGCAACAGCTCCGTCATCCTTGAGACTGAGCTGAGGCCCTGGTTGAGAGGGTGGTAGGTGCAGGACCACCACTCTACAGAGCTGTGTCTCTGTGTGCTGGTGTGTATGGGTGGATGTGAAAGTGGAAACCCATTACAGCAGGGACCGCGATTTACACGTTGCCGAGCGGTGAAACAATTTGGGTCTGTCATTCAGCGTCGCAAAGGGTGGAGATTTATGGCGCTGGAGCCCGCTCCGTGTGGGTTTCCATGCTGCTCTCAAGGAAGAGACCCCCACAGAGGCTGTTCCAGTTAAGTATCGGATATATTAATTTTTTTCAATTATGTAAAAGAAAGGAGGCCTTCCTTGCCGTTAGTTTTCCCCCACCACACACCAAACAAACACATGAGATTTATATTAGCTATCGTTAATTTTGGATAAAGCTGTTTATATGAAGAACATAGTTTTCTCCCATTAATAATAATAATAAAAAACCCACAATGCCATTTTGAAATTCTGGACATAGTTTCCCCCAATTTCAATTGCTCTTGCTCCCTGAGCATTTATCAGCTACCTGATTAGAATTTGTTTCCACACAAACCATTGATCATCAGCCTATTACTAGGCAAATGACAGTTAATTACCCACTACATTAACCACTGGGACCTGAGACCTGCTTCTGCTGCCATCAGTCAACATGATAAATGTGGCAAGTTCAGTAATGCATGGCCAGCCCTGAGCTGCCTGCTATAGTGTGAACAACCCTCAATCTCACTTCCAGGCCCAGGAAAATCTATGGCAATCTGCATAATTACAAGCTCTGGGTTAATAACAGACAAATGATTTGTTGCATCTAAACAAAGTCCTTGGAACGGGCCTGGTCTCCTGTGGCTGCCGGGGCTGCTGTTGTGCCGCCCGTGCGCTTCTCTGCGCAGCGCGCGCCAAACACAGCCCCGGCGCTGTATCCTTCCAATTTGTTGCCCTCCAATTTATGGATTCTGCATATGTGATTTTTAATCATTAAAGAACTCTTGAAGCAATATTATCTTAATTATTCTCTGCTGTAACCAGGGAATTAGGCTTCAGATAAAATTTTCTTCTTCTGTGCACTTTCCCTGCCTCGCTGGAGGCTCCATCAGTTTTCATCTACACCTGGACTCTGAAATTCTAATGATGAATTATTGCCCCTTTTCCTAAGAGGGCGAACCTTACAAGGGAACATTTTACTGAACTGTCAGCTCGCAGACTGAGTGCGGAGATGCGGAAATCTGATCTAATTTACTGCAAAACGATGCATTCGTTAGACTTTCTCCTCAGTTTTGTCCAAGGATCAAGAGATCAGTCAAGAGCCACCTTCATACACTCCTTCACACAAGACTATGAGCTCTAGACTCTCCATATACTGTTTTTTTTTTCTTTCCTCTCCTCCTGAAACTTGAGAGGCCAACAAACTTAAGCACATTTTACTATGGGAAAGAACAAATAGTTTCTTGACAGCATCTTAGCAGAGCTGAGGCACTGAGCTACACTCCCTTAGACTATTTTTCCCCCAAAGTGTCAAGAATTTCATTTCTGCATAATGCCCACAGTTGTCTAATATCATTCTGTATTATACTTAGCCTTTCCTCTGTGGCAGGAGAATGCTTCAACTTACCCCCTTCTCATCTGCTTACACGTAGACAAGACTATGACCCAGTTACCTCGACGGATTATAAAACTGATCCTTGCTCATTTCACTGAGAAGAAAAGCACTAGAAAATTTAAGAGGACATTTTCAACTTATACCACATATACAAAAAAGGAGATTAGAACAATCTTCAGCAGCAAGCGTATTCACTCTGAATGTATTTGGCTGGTATAGAACATCCTGAACAGGGCTAAAAAATGAAGGACATGCAAAAAATCTTCTACAAACAAACCCAAACCTGACATTTTGAGCAGCAGAAAATACGATTATGCACCATGCTATTGATTCTGCTTTGGTAGGTTTACTAAACAAAAACTTGAAGGTTAAGTTTAATAGATGAGTGGAAGGAAAAAGGCAGAAGGGGAAAGAACAGAAAATGAGAATAAGTAGAAATGCAGAAGTGCAGTGAGGTTAATGAAATAACATTATACTTTCAAAGGGATCCAATCCAACTACTTGGAATCAATTTTCATCACTTCTTGAGATTTGGGACGAGGCCCCAAGTGAGGAGGGGAGACCCAGGTCTCACTACTGGCCTAGCAATGCCAGATCACATAACTCCAATGTTAAGATGAGGCTGACTCGGACCATAACTCAAATCACCTGGAACTTGTAAGATTTTGCATCTAGTGTCACTTGTTATTGCTGCTTCCAAAGGTTTCTTCCTTTTTACTGCTCTTGTCTTACAACTGTCCTCTATTTGTTTTGCTACTACCCATTGTTTTGCTATCAAAAGCACTTTTTTGCCTATTTTTTTTTATATTAAAACTGCCATAATTTGGGTAAGCTGCCTGGGTTTTCAGTTTGCATTAAGTGTACAAATTGTCCATTGGCACATGCATGGCAAAATTAAAAAACACCTTAAGATTTAGGAATGACAAAACAGGCTTTAAATGGCATTTCTCCTGTGGCATAGTAATTACCTAGAGCTTCACATGGTTTCAAATTATTTTTCCCCTCATTCTCAATCCTGGGTTAACTAGGTTCATTAGCGAAAAATATATATGGAGTCTGATTTCTAAACTTGCCTTTGCCACTAACTGATTGGGTGACCCTGGCAACTCACTTAATTTTGGTCTCAATTTACTGGTAACAAGGAGGTGAGACCTAATCTTCACATTGTAATATCCCTGCTAGATAGTTGCTGTTTCTATAAAAAATTGAAATGATACTTTTAAACCACTGTTCTTCACAATGCATGAGGGATAAAAATAATACAGACTGTTTTAAATGTAATCAGACATTTACCAAAATAGACAATCAACTCCTTTTTCCTAGTAGGTATGTGTATTATTCAGGATTTCAATTCAAACTGTATGTACTGAAGGCAGATTTTGGCCCTGAGCAAATATTTCAGTCAGCATAACATGCTATTTGGAGAAGCATAAAACCACATAAAAGAATCTAAAAGTTAATGAGAGAGAAAAAATTTATCTAGGGATCTAGATTACAAAGCACACTGAAGAGTATAGTTTTAGAGAACATGTAATCTTTACATGCTGAATATTATTTAGATTATTAGGTGGAGATTTAAAAAAGTTTCTAAGTGACTTAGGGACACAAGTACTACTGGCTTTAAACAGTCTTTATTCTTTTACTTCCCACAAGATATTTTTGAAAATCCTCCCTCTCAAATTACACAGAAATCGAAGCAGGTAAATTTGTCCCACTTGCATTTTTATGAACGCCCGGAAAACTTATTTCACTCCCACCCATCCTCAGTTCCCTGGAACAGCTTTCTAAATGTTCAGTGAAAATGAAACACGCTCCTAGCCAAGGGGAGAAGAGAAACTGCCCCACTTTCCCTACTGAACCATGCTAAACCATGCAAAACCAGAAGCAGTGAGGGAACAGAGTTCCTATTCAACTCGCTCATTTGTAGCCAGCCAGACTCTGTGCTCACTAATATCCAGTAAAAGATTTCTGGGGACTTTGCTTTGAATTAACTCTAGTCTAGTAATCAACAGTGACTGGCATAACAGAGGCTCCTTAGAAGGAAAGGAAAAAGGTGGCAACCTACTGAAACCAGGAGAAAATAACCACTGGATTTTCTTCTGTATACTCATTGCTGTTTCTACACCCTTAACTCCCCATATTTTCAAGGGACAAAAACTGGGGTGTTGGAAAAGGGGACGCTGGGAAGCTGCAAATGAGGATACTTCACACATCAAGTCACTTACTTAAACTCCAGGCTAGATATTGAGAACTCCTCGGCTGCAGGCGAGGCATTCAGGTTTGCATAACAGCTCAGCATCCTGGGTGGTTTTACATTTTTGAAAATGTAAAACCAGAAGTGTCATAATAGAGCAGCATTTAGACATTTTTGATAAGCTGGTCCTTATTTAGATGCCTATTCAAATTAGCTTAAAAACATGACCCCAATTTCTGATAGTGAAAAAGGGAAAGAAGCAAAAAGCGACAAACAAAGCAGCGCTTCTAGTTTAAGTGGGTTAAGGAAGGCATTTAAGCATAATTGCTGAAGTGTGGGCTTTAAACCTCTGCTAGAATTAAAGGCTGATTCACTTCTTTGCCTTCTTTGGTAATGCTGTGAAAGGAGGGTTAGTTTTGCCAGACTCATGAGGAGAAGCCTTTTCACCTCAGTATCCTTTGCTTTACTTTAAAAGCCAATTCAGACAGGGCAGAATTAACTTGACATTGGAAGTATGCTGATATTCATAACACTGTCTCTTTGCAAACATACCCCAAGCGTCACACCTGAAAATACAGCCTAGGTTCTTGGAAGCCATGCACATCCCCAAAGCCTCAGCTACGAGGATTTTAAGTTGGTTGATGGCTGGGTCATGGACAAATGGCAGTACAGGAGTAGGGCACGGTTGTAGCCTCTCAGCACATTGACGCTCCACTTCTGTGGGTGTATTTTGCTTTTATTTTGGCTAATCCAGGTGTGTGAGTAATCCCATCTGGCTTTGGCTTCAGCTGTGTTAGGTATAGCGCTTGTGTAAGTACATGCAGCATGATATACATGCTGAAACTGGTGGTGCAAACTGGAAGTAAAGTTTTTTTTGTTTGTTTTTTGTCTTTCTTGCACCTCAAGTTTTATATATCACCCTCATCACTGTGGATCTTAATTTAATGTAACTGAGCCATTCCCCCAGTGCAGATTTCCAGTGTGCTGCAGATTTGTGTAGAACACACTGTCAAACTGTCTTGTGCCTGCTGAAGTTCACGAAATGGAGCCTTTTCTTATATTCAGACTGCATGAAAGAATTCTTTATGTAAAGTTAACACGGACAAATTCCATTTCCAAACACCTCAAAACCAGGCATTCAAAACAAAATATAGATTTTCTTCTATATCCTTCCCTGATTAGGTTATTTGTGTTCTGTGAAACTTACCCTGCACTCTTAGCTTTCACTTCATGTAATTATTATTAGCCTTAATTGGACTTGAAAAATTTGAAAAATGACCATGTGTAATTGAGGTAATGATATTTTTCTTAATCTATAGTTTTAAAAAGCTTTGGGAGGTGGGACATTTGTTGTTTGGTCTATGTAGTGTTAACTTCAAAGCCTAAATCACACAACTTTTAAAAAAGAACCTTGTTCATCTTTGGAGCAAATATAGTTGCATCGTTTATGTCACAGTCTGCTACCCTCTCCCTTCAGTCATGCAGCCAGATCATCAAACTTTCAGTTTAAGGCTAAAATGCAATTTTAAGATGTATTCTGGCCTAATTTACGATCTGCTTTTAATCAAGTTACAGTTTTGTTTCATTTTAGATTTACTTTAACCGCTCTCGTTGACTCAGTTGAAAAGCAAGGATGATTGTGCACAGTGCACAATGATCTATGTCTGATATCGTGGAAATAAATTCAAGTTAAAAATGACCTCCCAATGCACTCAGGGCTTTGCTCTGCACCACCACTCATGCATCGTGACATCCTTAAACTTCTACCAGTAAAGTCAACATCAATATTACATCCATTTCTACAAAGCAACCACATAAACTTCATCTTTATAACACATGCTTTACTTTAAATCATGCATGTAAATCCATCTACACACACAGGCTGAATCTAAAAATTTGCAGGTATTCAGCTGATGTGTTTTTGTTGACAAACTAGAGCAACTTAAAGCAAAATTTAATGCCCAAGTCAAACAGAGAAGGGGAGTCCTGCAATATCTCAACCTTGGTCCCAGTTTAGGAGTAGGTCTAGCTGGCAGAGCAAGGTGGCACAGCTCAAGGGCTGAGGGTGCTGTGACCGTGTCTGTGTGGCACTGTACCTGGGCTGACTGGGTTATTGCCCCAGCTCATTAACTGCTTGCACTGTCACAAGTTTTGGCCGTTGTGCCTGCCTGCCACATGCACACCATGCCATGCCACAGCCACCCGTCCTTGTGGCAATGCCATACAGGGAATGTCAGGCACAGCACACGACCTACGATCCCTCCAGGAAGGGAACTAGTGTCACAAGCAACGGGGATGTGTGAGATCTGTGATTTCCCCTACACCTGTATATAGACCCATGTTGCTGCAGCACAGGAAGCGGCAACCCAACCGAGAAGCTCAAGATGGGCTTTTCAGATTCATTCCTAGCCTCATCCCATCCCACATTCCTGCAAATGTTAAACTGGGAAAAAAAAAGAATAAATAAAAAAGTAAATTAAAAGGACATCTTTTAGAACAAGTGGAGAAAGAGAGATCTAAGAAAAAAGGAACTGCACAAACAGCAAGGCCCCTGATAAGCAGTGACCAAGCTCCTGTTGTTTCCCAACAATTCTATTACTTCTCCAGTGACTGAGGAGGAAAGGTCTAAGTGGTGCATATGGAGTTTGCCTCTGGAGATGGGGGAAGGGAAGGAAATTAAGGTACAAATATATAATTAGCTGCCTAATGTGAGGGACATAAAATACAGACATTTTTCATTTTGCCCCAGAGGTGACTGAGAATGTAGAACCTCTGGCTAAGAAATCAATGCACTGACTGTCAGGTAAATACATATTGAAATAGAAGTGGGGGGTTAGTTAATAGTTCTATGAGGTCATATAATAAAGTCCATAGTTCTTTCATCAGTGCAGTGAACAATGCAGTTACTGTGCTTCTCCCTCGGTGTAATAGCAAAGACGGTTGCTAGACTCTGAAAATAAATTATGCCATGCTTTATTAAATGGTAAACAGCTGTTCCAGCCACAATACAGCACATGCTAATTGAAGACCGCCTTAAGCAGTCCTATAATAAAAGGCTTTTAAGAGCAGGAGAGGAAAAAAAAAAGAAAAAGTCAGCATCATGACAGACTTACTATCATGGGTTCCCTTAGTTAAAATTCAACACATGGGTCATTCAAGGTGAGAAGTACATTCTGTGAGAAGATCTACAGTAATGAACGTTTAAGAATCATTAGCAGGCTCTTTCATGCCATGATGCTGTAGGCAAAGACACTTCTAGGTAGGAAGTGCAGCCACAAGGTTCTCATCATGTTTCCATGTCTTGTTTGGCTAGGAGATATGTAATGAAGAACACAAGATACGTGCTGGAAGAATCGTTCTTTCTATGGTGATGATCCCCAGCTGGAAATCACGCTGTTCTTGGGAATCACCCTACAGATCTCAGCAGAGAACATCAAATGCATTCTAAGCCAAAAGAGGATATACATGTAACAGTGGATGCTAAGAAGGCAAGGAGAGCACCATTCTGGCCACTATCCCCAAGCACATGCATCGCTGTGCTTCTTAGAGCCCCCTTCCCCAATGCCACATGGTTGTGCCAGGCTGGAAAGGGGCATCCTGCCTTCTGAAAGCAGTTGTGAGCAAAGCTCAGGTACAGCCTTTTCTTACTTTAAGAGGTTCATGATGAAACTGGGTAGGCAACATCAACCATTTTGAGAGCAGGGAAACGTCTCATTCCCTAGCTATGTGGCCTTGATTAAATATCCCCTCTTTCCAGCTCAATCTCCCCACCTTTATTTTCTGTTAAAAGGGCAGCAGGAAACTTGGCAAGCAAAAGATCCTTAAGAGTCCTGTTAACTGCTATGAAAAACATAAATGTACTTAGTGCAGCTACTCACTGACATAGCATTTGCCCGAGTATGACGTTCAGATATATGGTATTCAGACTACCAGACACTCACTTTATAGCAAACTGCTTGCAGAAGTAAGCCAGAGGTTTGTGCATATTCTTGTGTGTATGTGTGTGTGTCTAAAATAAAAACCGCAACATATTTCTACAGGAGAGGATGATAGAAAAAGATTCATATTTTCCCTTCCATACAATAGAATAAATTCCTTTGCTGTATTTGGAATTTCTCCCTTCCAAAAAGATAAGTACTGCAAGATGAGTAATATGAGTGGTTTTCTTTTTTTTAATGTTTGCAATGAGAGAAGTGTTTAGAAATTAGTCAAAAGGATGTACATCAATTCATTAGACAGCATACAAATAATTCATTTTGTCCATACAAATCATATGACGTGCTTGCCAATTCATGCCACAAAGCAACGGCTTAATAGAACTGCTCTTCCTATAGAAATGGAAACAGGTTAAGTTTTTCTTCATCGGACTCTGTGTGCATTTTCTTCACAAATAAAAGCTGCAGTATCCAAGGTATTTCCTTTGTTGTGTCACCTTTAGGACTTAGTATTTGAAGTATTCCATTGAAATGGCTATGCTGTGCGTGGTGTTCAGAATTTTAAGTAAAACCTTAAACAGTTACAAATCAAAGCATCAAGGTACTTTGAAGAAGCACATACACAATATACATCATATACAGCATGCATATGCATTGCTGATATCTATATATCATCAACACATTCACAAAAACATTAGAGCTTTGGGAAAAAAATATTTCAAGTAAAACATAAATATAAAAAATGATGATTTAAAAATAATCACAATTTCAAAACTCAGATTTCAGCATACCTAGCGCTGAGTCTAGAAATATACTTTAAATATATGTCATATTAGGAGATATATCTGCCTGACATATTTCTGTCAGTCATTTTGATAAATGTTGCACTCCAACAGGAAAATATATTAATTTAAATAATTATTAAAAATCATTTTCCCCCCTCATTTGTTTAATAAATTGCCTAGGTTTTGAGGCACTCCTATTTTTACGCCTGTCCCTCGGTTTTTTGTTTCTTCCCTGCTCCCTATGATTTTTGTCTCTCTTCTAAAAGGAATGCTTGAGAAAATCCCGTGCAAACGTCTTCCACAAATTTATAATTAATGTAGCAGAAAATTATATTTCTAATTAAATAAAACTGCGCACAAATTGAGGCAAACGCTGGAAGCGCTGCAAACAGCATAAAGTTAGGAGAGGACCAAAATCGCAAACAATGAGCAGGTAATGGAACTGCATATATTAGAAACATCTCAATTATTACATCCACAAAGGCAGAACCTAAAAAGCAGCATTTCATAAGAAGGTGTCATGTTGACATATATTGCTCATTAAAAAAGGTGCCGTTTGTATATGGGTTACTGTTCTTCATATGCATGAGTGTTGGTAACACATTGTGGGAAAGGAAAGCCCTTGAGATTTCGTGTAGTTTGAATATTTAATGCAACAATAGTTTGCTCCCTAATAAAGAAAGGAAAGAAATTTGGGAGCCCCAGACATAAATTTGCCTATTTATTATTTCGCACTGACTACAGCTGGGTATCAGCGTCCTCCAGATAACTCTCAGGATGTGTTTTAGCATCACGGCAGCTGCTTATAGTAGCTGCTGTTTAACCAAAGCCACGGAGACTACAAACGCAGCGGTCCCTCCGTCCTCTTTTTAAGCTGAAAATACCAAGTTGTGAATGTATAATATTTGTCTATGATATACACACAGCTACTAACCTGCTAGTTATCTCTACTTACACTCAACCTGCCAGGAAGCTGTCAGCTGTAAAGGCGATAAGGTGGGCAGTTTAAAGAAGATACCGAAGCCTTAAGCTTCTTAATGTGCCAGGAATCAATCCCATGAAAGCAAACAACTTGAAAAAGGGGGTTATATGTATTTAGGGGAATCTCGCAGCTCCCGCTGCGACACTGGGAGCGTGTGCTGGAGTTTCCTCGCCCTGGTGACCCCAGGAGCGTCCCGGAGGAACGCCGGGACGAGGCCCTTACTCGAACCAATGCGCTAATTGAGAAGCTCATCGGAGGGAGGCGCCGCCGCGGCCGCGCTTAAGCGCATCCAAATCAAGCATGACCGGGTTGATGCTGCCAAATCGCTGTCTGGAGGCCCCTCCACGCCAGGAGCAGCAGGGCTCTTCACACCTGAGAGGCCCCTGCTCCTTCGACATCCAAACGAGCAAGGAGGGGGAATGAGTGGCGTCCACCGGACACTTGCCTGGCCTCATGGTGTCTCTCCAGACCTCAGGAAGGGCAGTGTGTTTTCATGCAAACCTCTTTTTATTTTTTTAATTTTTCTTTTCCCCTGGAAAAGACTATGAGGAAGTACACCTGCGTTCAAAGCAACCACAAGGCAAAGTGCTTAAATGTCACTTTGGTCTCCAAATATTACCTCCTTGACCACGTACGGAGGCAGGAGCACGTGCTGGGGAAGTAGAGAAACTGAGGCAGGGGGACTGGGATGGAGAGGACCACGAAACACTTAACTCCTCAGCACATCAGTTAGGGATGGATGGATAACTGTCTTTTATGCCTCCAGCAATTTGATGCAGGTGATGGGGATTTAATCCTGGCTAGGACCAAAACTCAGCAGTTCCTACCCCCTTGGCCAGCCCCCTACTTCAGAAGATGTTGACTCTTCTTTGCTTTTGTCTGTGCGAAGTGTAGCCGCAATGTGGTTGAGATTGTCTTGTCATTTCACCATTATTTAGGTAGAATCATTATGGTTGGAAAGGACCTTTCAGATCATTGAGTCCAACACTAAACCCTTCTACACCATGCCTACTAAACCTTGTCCCTAGGCACATCATCTACATGTTTCTTGAACACTGCCAGGGGTGGGAACTCCACCACTTCCCTGGGCAGCCTATTCCAAGGCTTCACCACTCTTGCTGTGTCAAAATTCTTCCTAATGTCTAACCTGAACCTCCCCTGGTGCAACTTGAGGCCATCTCCCCTTGTCCTATTTTCAGTAGTTATTCTGGAGAAGAGATCAACTCCCGCCTCATTACTCCTTTCAGATAGTTGTACAGAGTGATAAAGTCTCTCCTAAATCTCTCCTTCTCCAGACTAAACAATCCCAGTTCCCTCAGCCACTCCTCTTAAGGTCTGCGCTCCAGCCCCTTCACCAGTTTTGTTGTCCTTCTTTGGACGTGCTTCAGCCCCTCAACATCTTTCTTGTAGTGAGGGGCTCAAAACTGAACAAAGTAGAACAAGCAAGAACAGGCTTCTCCTCACTCAGGATAATTTGGACCCGCAAAGGAAATCTGTGAGGATGAGGACAGTCAATGGAGGTGGTCACAACCTGCCAAACGCTTAAGGGGAACATCTGACAAGCATGAGTAAATGTTTTGAGAAGCAACATATGCCATTGCACATTGCTACCAAAGTACACCCCCTAGTAGCAAGGTCAAATACAGACCTTCTCTATCTTCATATGCTACTATTTGCATCTAAAAATGTCTACAGAAAGTCAAGAAGTAGCAGGCAAATATATCTTTGAAGGCCAACCATTGAAGAGTGGCATTACATGGGGAATATTTCTGTATGTGCTTTGAAATTTTACCAAAAATGAAATAGTTTATTTTTCGGGGTGGGGGGACCTAAACCAGATATGGCACTTGTCTGCATCAATCCATTTTCCCCCTAAAATTTAGGGCGTTCTCTAAAAAAAAAGTCTTAAGTATGGCTTTGATAAAACTTTAATAAAAAGCATCAATAATAAAAATTATTATGTGAGAAATGTCATCTAGCCATAGGTGACAAACCATATATATTTTATTGCACACTAAGTATCACTTAATTGTGAATGGGGTCATCAAATTACATCTCTAGCATGACAACAGATAACAGCAAAGATCAGGATGAAATCCTCATTTCCCTGCAATATCCCTGACCCCTGCAAATCTCAAATAGCTTGGCAAAAGTTGGCTAACACTGTTTGGCCACCCTGCCTCTAAACATGCGTTCCCTGCTACTATCGCTGCCTACCACCTATGATGGAGTAAAACAGCATGGAAAACCAAGTGTTCCCAGGTATAGTTCTAGAGAAGGCGAAATAGGAATTTTGTTTGGTCCCTACCATGGCTACAGCTCTGAATCTCTGGAGATTAGCTGATATTACGGCTTATCCCTTCCCTTGCTCTTGTAATGGTCAGTAGCAGACAGCATGGCAGGCGCTGCTGCGAGCACAGACAAGCTTAAGTGATGGGGAGCGATAAGACTGCAGGAAAGTGTGAATGAAGAGATCCTGTTCCTCCAGCCAGGAAGGAGAGCAGGCGAATTTAGCCTGTTCTGGACTATTTTTGTAATATTCTGGGACAGCCTGACTTTAGGGATGGTGTCGGGTAACAAGCTGCCGATGTAGTTAAAGGAGATGTCTTACTGCAGCAGTCTGAGGCAAGGGGTCTGAGTAGTTCTGCATGGGACACAATATTTAATGCACTTTGCCCAGCACAGCAGCCCATTCACTAGCACTGCTGCACATATATGTGGCTAGGGCATGCATCTCTGTCAGTGTTTTCATAAGGAAGTACATGCTGCCATGCAAAAAGCAGGGGGTTCATTTCTCAAACCCAAAATACTGCTCAAATTTGAACTAACGAGTGAGCAATGTGGGAGAGGGCATCCATGAGAGGAGATTCATGGTTTGCCGTAGGCATTTTCATGCCATTCTCCCCCCAGCACGGTGACTGAGCTTGTACGTGCATCTCCCGCTCCATGGGGAAGCAGTCCCTGCTGCAGAAGTAATTGAGCCCCAACAGCTTTGTCCTGGTGCCCATTCCAGCTGCCATTGTTCCAGCAGAAACCGTATATGACAGACACATGGACACAACCATAACCTTAGAGCTACAGAAATCTGCCAACGCTGCAGGAACATTCTCTGTTTTCCTGCATCTTCCAAAGGCATTCACCCCAGTGCAGAAAAAGGTTTATATAATGTCAAGCCAAAATGGAGCTAAAGTATACACAACTTTATAGCTGATTGAAGCACAGTCGAGCAGAAGACCGCATCTCCTATAACCTTGCTCCAGTACTGTAAACAACAAGTTCCAATATAAAAACTAGAAAAATAAGAACTAGTAAAAGCAACCAAGATGCCTGACTCAGGGTTTTTTTCCATTGCTTAGAAAGTCTACCAACAAAACTTCAGAGTACTAAGTAAAACACTAGCCTAAGCTGCAAATCTTTTGTCTCTTCCTCCTCAGAACTCTTTATCCCTTTGTCTTTTCCTGCTTCCACTTTGACATAATTCCATTCCATTCGCCTTATTGTCATTGTTATTTCTTCTATTCTCATCTTTCTCTACTGATTCAGGCTTTCCTTGTTCTGCCAAGTCTATTCCATACTGTACATCCTTACTTCCTCTCACTTGACACATTTCGTTGTTGTGTACAGTCTGACCCAAATCACCTTCTTGCCCAGATTTCAGGCCTCATCTTCCAGTGGTTTTTTTATTATTATTATTATTTCTTACACCAATAGCTTTTCAGAAATGGAACTCTTAGTGAGAGATTTCTAATGCTCCCCCTCTTAGTGAGAGATTTCTAATGCTCCCCTATCAGTTATTTATAACCATTAATGAGACTGCATGATTTACCCTACCTTTTCCATCACCCATGGAGTTGGCAAGAATTTCCTTGCAAATGGAAGCTCAACCAAAGCTGAATGCACCCATGAGCTGGCCAAGATCCAGCTGGACCATTGCTGCATCACACAACCAGCATCACGCACACATTGCTGGGTAGCGCCAGGGGAGGAACACAAGGCCCCACAGCAGCTTTAGCCAGCTACAACCAAGTTAACTCCATCTGCTACTATCTGCACTACAATAGGAAACACTGCTGCTATCCAAGTGTCTTCTTCCTTAGTGGTTTAAGGGGATAGTTTAAAGCCACCATTAAGGTCAATACAAGATGAAGAAGTGGTGGAGTATCTCTCTTTGGACAGCTACTGGTTGCAAGGACAGTAGGGCAGGCGACAGGGCATGACTGCTTAAAAAGGTGCATAACAGCAGCTAAAAGTGCAGTGTGGGAAGTTAAAAGAAATATCAGTACCTTGAACTGCCAGGGCCTGAACAACAGGCCCGAGTTAGGGTTAGCTTACAGCTGAATACAGCTATGCCTTTGTAGAAGTACACACACCTCACCTGCAGAACTGCTTCTGCTAACCTGCACCTAGGCTCATAAAATTGTAACCTTTGTTGGCTCTTGTGCAAGTGTTCTTGACCTTGAAGGGAACTTTCCCATCTGAAAGTTTTGCTGATTTAGTTGTATAAAAGCTGGACCCTCTTGCAGTGACTTTGGAGACCTCACTCATGGGTAGACGTGCTGCCTAAGACCTCCCAATTGCCGGGAGGATTCTCCAAACCCGCACTACAACAGAGGCTCCCCAGTGACAGTGGGTCTGGATGATGGTAATGTATTTAGGCAACTGGTGATGTATCTTTTTCTTAATCACTATTCTCTTTCTCGTATAGTAATGGTTAAATGCATTACTTTGCATTTTGTCTGTTGTTAAAACCAGCACATAGCAAGCTTATTGTTTTGCTAGATGTATCATTTCATTTCTGTATTATTTGATATTAGTAGTAAACATGACCGTTCTTTCCCTTGGGGTCTGGCTCTTTCCACCACCCCTGTCAATTGGCAAAACATAACTGGATTGCTACCTGCAGCAGCGCTTAAGCCCCTCACAGACTCAGTTATTCCTCATCCCTGGAATACAAATTGCCATATAAATCGGCCTTAGGACTTTTGGGGCAATCATTACTCAGGATTCTGAGAAACAGATAACCCAAATTTACAGAGGCATCTTACGTCCAAACTCTTCGGAAATCTAGCCCCCGGCACTTGAGTTTGATGCAGTTCATTTCAGTATGAGAGGGTAACTTGAGTTGATTTCCATTAAAAAAAAATGAAAAAGAAAATTATCCTTCTTACAGACGTGCATGTAAAGGGGAAAATAATAAGGGCAAAGCCCTTCAATGCTAAATTTTAATTGAAACTCAAGAAGTATTAATCAAAGGGCAGGGAGACATTCTAGAACAATCAGTTACAGTGGGAGATGTGAAGTGCAGCCAAGGCCAGGTCCCCACAACTTACTACACGACCAGCCGTGCAAACGAGTGCAGTGGCACCACATGCAGAAGCCCAATGTGCTCTGCTAGAGCCAGGACACTCTCAAGCACTGTCGGCATCTGCGGACTTCAGAGGGATGTATAGTATCCATACCGATTTTCTGGATCAGATCATATGTTACCACTGTAAAGAACCTGTCTAGAAAGAAAAAGAATGCAAAAACAAATATCTGAAAACAGGGAAAAATGTTTTTTTTTCCTAATGAAAAAGCATACTTGTTAACCGGCCTTTACTTAATAAGAATCTTTTATTGCTATTTAGAGTATTCCCAGGGAATAAATAGGGGAATATTTATTCCCAGGGAATAAATAATTAGGGGAATTAAATTCCCCTAATCTTAAAATAATTAAAGTATGTTATTTAAGATAATTCATAGATTATAAAATGAAGGGACATATAAAAACATAGTCTGGATTAATAACATGCTGCATTTTGCAGTTACAGACATTGCCTATAAATCCTGCCTCTACAGTTTCATGATCTTCTGTATTTTCTATTTATTATCAGAACAGATGATTCTTTTCAGTTTATTTCAGTTCTAAAAGGTTGACCAATAAAAGAAGTGTTTCAAACAAGACCAAAGACTATTTTTATTTATTTCGATACTCATGGCATCTATGAGCAGACTTAAAATCCAAGAATCGGTGAATACTTCATAAAGTGCTTAGGACAGAAATTCACATTTGCAGCTGAATTTGCTTCAACTATAAATGGCCATTTTATAATCACTGAATATTTGCAGACAGCTCAACTATGCTGCTTAGCATAGATTTTGCTTGAAAAGAGCCAACATTAATTAAATATTATAGACTATCTGAAGAAGTAATTTTTTTGTTCTAGCAAGAACTACATTTATCCATGGAAAACTAAAAGTAGCTCTATCATATCATCTTGATTTAAAAATGCAAAATATTCTGATATTTGACAAATTAGTATTTGAAATTTCTTGTATTTAGTGAATTAGAGCAGAATAGGAGGTGGAATCAGAACAGATCCGAATTACTTGTCAGATTCACCATCTACCAGGAACCTTGGAAAAAGAACGGGATGAAGGAATATCACAGATCAGGGTGAAAATACGGTTAGTGTATTTTTTTTTTTTTCATGCTTTCATAGAAGCTGATCTAACAGCCACTGTTTTGAATAGCAGGAAGAATAGAAGGAAGAAAAAAAGGCGGAGGCTCCATGGTGTTTTTCCTAAAGAGATTTTTTCCCCCCATACCAGCTGCAACATAACCAAGTTTCAGTGAGAGCCTAACACTTAAAGTTGGGCAACATTTGGGCTCTTTGTGCCAGACCTCTATGGCTGAAAGTGCTAAGTCTTTTAAACAGGATTAGGATGAGCAGGAAAGCCATTTTCCAGGGCAGAGTGAGCTATGCTAATAATCCTTTAAGTGATGACTTGCAGTGACTAAATAAATAGACACAAGTCACTCTGTGAGTTTTTATTTATTTAGCTGTGGCAGGAGGTGCCACGCAGAGCTGCTGGGCACTAATCAGAGTCAGTGGGACTATTTCCCAAGGATCCACAATTACAGCAAGCACACAACAGACTCAGAAATATCGCCACCATGCAAGTACTACCCAGTATATAAAACAGATTCACAGTAAGAGCTCTCTGTTTTATGGGGGGAAAAGCTTGTATTGCTATATCATATCACTACATCATAAGCATTTCTCCAATAAGTTGTATAAATTTTTAATCAAGCAAATACTCTTATTGAGCCCAGTAGGTTCCCTTGCACCAGGAAGATTTGCAGGGCTGGCACCAGATGAACAATAGTCATAATCCTCTTCCTTGCTTCTTTTTTCCCTCTGTTCGCACGTGTGTGTATACAGAAGAGAAATATATCTACTTTATAGCAAAAAAAAAAAAAAAGCTAACCAAGAAAACATACAAAAACACATCTAAAATACTTTTTAAAAATCATTTAATGATGTTTTTTTTCTTTCAGCTGCCTAGCAGATCATCAGCTTCCTCTGATTCTGGTAATATTATTATAATCACGGGTCTTCTCCAATGACTGCTCTGACATTACTATATATTCTGACAGAAGCAAATGCATCGTTCGTGACAGGTCCCTCCCCAAGCCACTGCTGTCGTTTGTTATCTGCGCCGCGGAAGCTCTGCGAAGGCCCCAGCCAGTCGCACAAACTGGGCAGCCACCAGACCCCAAAAATAATTTTCTAGTTTACTACTAGTTTAAAGGTAAAGTCACCTCCTGACCACAAAAACAATCAAAATAAACTGAAGTTGATTAAAGACTAAAGAATTCTTCTGATCAGAGTAACAGGCACAGATCACAGCACACTAGCAATTTAATCTGAGTAAGTTTGGTGAGGGCAAGAGGGAAGGGGAGTTCACAGCTACTTTCACATGGTTCTTCACCAAACAGGGCAATTTCTTAGGAACATACATTCACATGTTTCCTCAGTCTGCTGCTTTCAAGTTTAGGTCCATTTGCTGTCTTTTTTTGCCACATTACTTACTTGGGCTGTTTTCCAGTGCTCACTGGAAGCTTTCCATGGTAGAGTGGTTCAACAGCTGGCCAGATGTGAGGCTGCCAGGAAGTTTAAATGGCTACTTTTAGGAAGGGAGGGTGAGTCCAAATGAGTCAGGAGGCTTTTCCAAGCTCAAGTAAGAGGAAGCGGCCATGAGCTAATCATCTGTTGCTTTAAAAATGATTTCATTTCCATGAAATCGGTCTCTGGGCAATAACGGAGTAGACTGACCCCATGGAACAATGCAATGATTTTATGTAAATTTAGGTGTTTTATCTGCATTACACAGGGGCAGCTATATTATTGTAAATTGAACTGGAAAGCCATCCCTTCTAGATTTTAGAAGAACATTTATGCATGCTCAGATCAATAGTTCTATCCACATTTTGTTAATCTGAGGTTTTAGGATTTTTCACATTATCCAAAAATCTTCTGTCTTTTGCACTTACATTTTAATCGGTATTTCACTTACAGTAATCACTACTGAAATGGAAACACTTCATAAAGGCACAGGATTCATCACTCATCCAAATAAGTATTTTTTCTATAACTCACTGTTTACACAGCAGGGAGGGAAGAAACATACAGTTAGAATTATATTGAAATACTGAGTAATTTTAAATCAGGATGAAACACCCACACATTGCAGAATTCAGAATCTAAAAATAAAATTGATTACAAAAATCCAAATTAGCTTTGTTAACTTTTTTCACCCTAGTCTGTGAAAAATGTAAAAAGCAAATAAAAAGGGCATGTATTAACAGCACAAGAAACTGGATTTAAGGCTTATGTTTGTAAACAAGTCAAATGCAGCAAAAATATTCCTTTGCAGCATGCAGTACAATTTAGATTTGGCAATGCCTTCTTCAAACCCTGTTAAAAATCTTGTGCAAAATGCATATTTAGCTTCAAGAATTTACTAGCCTGAAGGCTTAATAAGTATTTAGGCTTTGGTATTACAGGAATATAATATTGCCCATTAGCTAAATACAATGTTGTGTGTATAACCATCTTCAGGTTCAGAGCCTGGAATTCAGAAGTTCTCAAAGGAGAACCCCTGTATTTACCTTAAAGAGTACATATAGAGTTGGAATACTTGAGAGTGGAGGGGGCAAACATTTAATTCATACCAAGAGCAAGTATTATATTATTATAGCCTCAGGAATATTACAATGATATTTAATAAATATTTCAGGTTTTTTTTTTTTGTACTGTGGGAAATACATTAATTTTGCCATAACCCTTAATCTTAGCATAAAGAAGTGTTTTAGTACCCCAAGTGAGACTATTATATGGGGCGCTGGGGGTTAGGGAGTTGCAGGAATAAAAATTAGATCTCACACTAATTTCATCTGAAAAAAAAGGGATCTTCCTCATCCTGTTATATGCATAACCTGTACCTACTAATCAAACATAGTCAATGTAAAAAGAAAGGGAAAAAAAACCCTTGCCTGTTTGCCTAGGTGCTAGGTGATACCAGAAAATCTTTCCTGCCTTTTTCCATCTAAAACAAGGAGTATTTGAGTAAGTGTTCCCTGTTTTAGAAATGACTCAACATACATGTTCAATTGCTCTTTCCTTTAAACCCCTCAGCTTCTCCAATCCCTCGGGAAGATTTTGGTTTGATGAACACAGAAATAGTGTGACATTCTGCAGGAACAGAGAGCAGCCCTGAAAAAGGCCCTGTCTCCCATTTTAAGTATAAAAGCAAGCGCCTGTATTTTCAAGTGATCTGGCTGCCTTTCCAAAGAGCCTCCCAATAAGGAGTCAGTCCCAGAACAGCCTGTGCACTCAATCTGAAAGCTCTGTTCATACCCATGGTGTATGAAAATTGAATCAATCAATCTGAAAATTGCATTTGCACAGCCTGGATGCCAGTCCTGGTACGGGCTTAACTAGACTGTCCCTGTACTCCAACTCCAACGTCGCTGAACCCAGCGCCTGGGCTCATGAACGCTCTTTCCCGCTCTGAAGGCTCCTACACGTACATACGTGCACTTCCCTCAATCTGTCAGCAATCCCACGTAGAGCACTCTTGATCTACCCGGATTTGCTGGGCAAGCTGGATGTTTTGCATCTCCCTTAACTGCCTGAAAAGTTGAAGCTTCTTCACAGTCACAATAAAAGTTGTGACTGTGGGAGTGACCGCATAGACCAGATGCAAAAGAAAACCCGAGTAGGTCAGTGTCCCATAGACTAAAGCACATCATGAATTAGCTGGTGATATCAGAATGAGATTTGCAGTGAGGGAATGGGAAGGAGTAAATAAATTCTAAGCCAAAAATAGTAATAGTTTAATCACAATTAATTTAAAGCAAGCATCTGACAATTTAATTGTACATGGATAGCCAGCTGAATACAATACAATATTTGCGTGTATCCCTAAACTGATAATCTCAATATGCTTTTAAAACCAAATTAAAACGGAGAGGAATGCACAAACTGATTCAAATTAAGCAGCTCTGTCTGTCCATTTTATGAAAAGCACTGGGTGTGCCTTGCATCTGAAAGCAACAATTTGTTAATGCTGTCGTGTTACAGCACTCTACATTTTAAGTAACCATTTAAATATCTGAGGGATTCCTAAAATGTTTCAGTTAAATATTTCTGCAATGAAATCTTATTGAATTGTTGCTTTTATTAATTTTCTGCATGTCAGAGACAGAGAAATACAACTTGGATATTTTTTCTTTTCTCGCTCCTGTTTTTTTTTTAAGAAAAAACTTTGCCTACTACTAGCAAATAAACTATCCCTCTTTTTTAATAAAACAACGGCCTTGAGTTTTGGCCCCTTAATAGTTGCCTACATGCTCGACTACCCTTGGTGTTAAATTTTCTTAAATTGTATTTCTGTCAGTATATCATTTTTTTAAGCAATGGACCCTATAATAGCAAGCTCTGTTCTGTCAGGAGTACATTTTAACAGCATGACACAAGTATTTTTCACTACAGGAGACAAACAATGATATGTATTACATGCAGTAAACATTGCCTTTGGTACATAGGGTTCTCTTAGCATTCATCTGTCTAAAATTTCATTGTGTCCTGTATGGGGAAAAAAACCCTCTGCCTCTCATTAACTATTGCCGAGGGCTGTAGGTTTGTAAAGTGCCAACAATGCATTGTCACATTTCTCACAAAACAAGAGCTTGATTGAATATTACAGGAATGGTGGAAACCCAGGAAGGTGGATTAGGGGGTATTTTTAATAGTGAAAACAAAATCACAAGCCTTTTAGGGGCTGCTTAACCAGTAATCTCGTAACCATTCTGGCCTCTTAAAAAAAAAATCCCCCCCTCTCCCAAACAGGAATGAGAACTTTATAAAATGAAGATTTTTTTTTTCACTTTGAATAATAGGGTGCCAGCAAGAGGAGAAGAAAAACGGCAATTTCTCTGTATGAAATGTGCCCAACCCTGCAATTTTACAGCACAAGGACTGCAATGGCAGCAGGTCCAAAATTTACACTAAATTTGCATTGGGACTACAGTTTGCTAGTTAATCAGACTATCACACTTGTCATTTCTTGGGAAATAACTTTCTAGTGGTGATGCACACAAAGTGCCACTTAGCTGTAAGGGGCCACCATCAAGAATCTCACTTTGGTGACATTTTTGCTATATATCATGTGGGTGTATACGACCTTATGTTAGCCAGTTGCGGGGGGTCAGCTTTGGGAGAATCGGGAGCCTGGGAGTGCATCTATGAACAGCTCGGCCTTGGCAGGAGTCTCTCCCATCCAGAGATCAGCAGGAGTGTGGAGCACTTTCAGAAACCTCCTTGGCCTCGCTGAACTCCAAACTGACTTTCATTGAGCACCCTACCCTACAAACACCATAAACAGCTAACACACAGAGGATTATTTGCAGAAGAGATGCCAAAGAAAGGATACAAAATTATCATATGCAGAAGCAATGCATCATTTACCAGTTAATCGCTACTTTAAATAATTTTCCTTTTTTTTTTTTTTTTTTTTTTTTTTATTTTTTTTTTTTTTTTTTTTTTTTTTTTTTTTTTTTTTTTTTTTTTTTTTTTTTTTGGCAGAATCATCATGGACAGAAAAGAAAATAAACAGGATTGACTTAAATTTTTGATTTTTTACAGGCTTTTAGTAAATTTACTGCTTCACATAAATAAATAAATAAATAGATAGATAGATAGGATACCTTCTGTGGTAGGCAAATCACTCAAAAGATATTAGCAATCTCTACTATAAAAACAGAACAAGTTGTTTTCTCAGCCTGCGAGGAACAGGCACCTAAGTTGGCAAGACAGAAATACTGCAGTCCCAGGTCCAAATGTAAAGCAAAACTTCCTCCCTCAAAATGAGGGAAAGCATTTTAGCTCCCAAGAATTATTGGAAAGGGATTATCACAAACGCTGATTTAAAGTAAGCTGAAAATATCTTGGTTAGATCTTCTGGGCCCAAAGCAGACAGCGCTGCAATACAAGGTAAAGCAGCAGCGTATATACAGAGGATAAGGTTAAAGCAAATCACACATGGAGCTTGGGACATAACAGAGGTTAAAAAAAAAATAGTAGTGACTATCTTTTTTATCCTTTTAAAGTGACATGCCTTCTTAAAAGGCCATTACAGATATTACCAGATATTAGCTTCCCAGGAATATTTTTAAGTACTGGCATACAAGATGTCCAGTGAATCGATCGGGAGAGGCAGATACACAGCTATTTATCCTAGGTACAGACTGCATTTTGCATCTGATAACTGTTGGCTCTTGTCATGGCTGTTTAATGGGTGGGGGGGCTAACGGGAGAGAAATTTACAGCTGTTTCAGAGAGACAGCAAAGAGATCATTTGCTCTACAGAGCCTTCAAAAAGAAATATAGCGAGTAGCTGGCATGGGTAAACGCTGAGATTCCTTGCCAAAGCCTGTAGCCGTATGAGATTCTCTGTGCATCTCCTCAGCAGAGCCGAGGAAGGTTTGGCTGGAATAAAATTGCTTCTCACCAGCAACATCTGCTACAAGATGTGGAGATCTCTGTCACAGCAAAGCCTGTTTTCAGGCTTCCGCCCTCGCTGAGTGCCAGATGAAGGGACTGCGATACGATAAATAGGTTTCAACAGCCCTGCATCCAACCACGGGAGAATTTCGGCAAGAACGGGGGAAAGCGACCATAAACTCCCTTCCAAGGACCATCTTACAAGCTCTCCTTTGGCAGGGCTGCAGGACGGCTTGCAGCAGATGTTCTGGATAGATGTGTCAAAATGATGCTGGGCTCCTTTGGCAGCTGAAGCAATGCAGGGTTGTAAAGGTACCAAAATAACTTAAAGATTCTTGGGTGGAAATCTTGGCACAACGTGAAATCTCTCTGCTGAGCTTTCAGCTGCTTCCCGAAGATCCTGCCTGACCTCCAAGGTGAGCCCTTTGGGAAGGTTCCTACCAGGGCTTCCCTCAACCTGAGAGGAAGGCATCATCCAACCAAAAAATGCAAGCAATGAATAAACAGACAAGACAAGTGCAGAACTGTTTTGGCAACAGCTGTACGGTGGATAAAAGAACTACAGACAAAGTCTAAGGATCCTCCCATACATGTGGCTCAGAGAGCAACTACTGTCCAGTGTCTTCCATGGTGCCTGTCACAACTATTTCATGGCAGCTTTGCGACCTGACCTCCATCAGCAATTTGCAATGTAAAGGGAAACGTTTCAGCTCTTCTCCCCTGTGCACTGAGGATGAACAAAACACCAGGATTTTGGGTGCAGCATGTTCCTAGTGGAGATCTACAGGCTTCTCGATTCCCTCCTTTGTCTTGAATGGCACCTCTGTGTAGCCTACCTTCAGCAGGTGGGTAATACGCAGTCCAGAAAGAGTCTGAGAACTGAAATACAGTTCCTTACATCACTAAAATAAAATAAAATAAAATAAAATGCCATTTGCAATCCTTTATATCCAAAGGATGAAACAAAGGGACATCAGTAACAACCTCATTTTTAGCCTATCAGATCTGTACATACTGCTGGGTAATCGGGTTGCTTGATGTCTTGCAACCACGGAAGAAGCTAGAAAACCCACCAGGGCCATATGGATAGTAACTGCTATCTATGTAATACTGTAAAACAAAATGCTCCCCCATCTGCCCAGTGTATGTTCAGTTCTGACTGGTGAGGAAGGCAAGTCTACAGCATCCACAGGCAATGCTGACAGAAAATTACCTCCTCCAACTGATTGACTTTTACTATTAAAATTCAATCCTGTTGGCTATAAATACCCCTAAAGCAGATAAAAAATACTGACAAAAGCAGATTTAAGCCCCTCACCTTCAATATATCTTCCCAGACATTTCGCAACTGCCAGGAAAGGTGTTGACTAATCCTAAAAAAATGATTAAAATGGTACCATGGTAAAAACAGAAGCAGGATTCACATGCTACTCAGCTCTGTATCAATAAAACAGCCTAAAGCAAATGAGAGTCTTCAGCAAGTGCACAAGCACTGTGAGAAAAGCTTCACTGTGCAGACCAAAGGCAGAGCAAGAGACCTGCTCAACCTCCATGTGCATCAAGTCAGTAGTAATGGCAAAACAAGGGAAGGAAAGGAGAAAACTGAATCTTGTGCACTCATTGCTGTTTGATCCGCTAGTATCCTCAGAAATGATGCTTTTTTTGTCTGACACCCAACACTGTATCCCCACCTGAAATTTTGAGTTAAGTCTTAATAAAGCCCAGACATTCATTTTTAAAACTCACTAAGTTAAAATTCTGTGCTTTGGTGCAAGCAGGGAATCAGCTTGTGTGACTTTTTGGAATCACTGCAGCAAGTCGTGAATGATGTATGAAATGAAAAATCCCTGCTCACTGCACACAATTCAGATAGTAAAATCTCCCAGGAGCATTAAAAAAAAAAAAAAAAGGCACTTAAATGTGTCATTTTATTTTTGTCCTGTGCCCAGAAGACTCCTTCCTCTCTCCCCATGAACATACAGATATCTCACCAGAGCATGCAAAAAAAATCACTTGGTGCTCAAGTATATCACACACTGTTTCACACACTGTTTCCAGGAAAAGGCACAGGAACTTCCAGCAGACCAGACAGAATTATACTGGAGACATGTCCAAACCTCTCTTCAAACATGTTTTTTATTTTTTCTCCAAATTATATCTAATCTCATCAGTCTGACTCTTTAACTCGATCGACCTTTAGAGATGGCATTGAGGAAGCGCCGAACAGCATGCGCAATGCGGTGAGGAGCACAAGAAGAAACGTCTGATATAAACATCGTGGGTGTGACCAGAAATCATCATTGTAGAGACAAATACAGCAGCACTCTTCTTGACCAAACACACACACATACACACACACTATTAAGGTTCGGGCCTTGGTTCTTGGACCTGTTAAACTTGGCAGAGCCAAATGGCTGCAGCCGTAATTTGACCATCTCGCAACACGCTGCATGTGCTGTTTCTCTCTGGTGTCTAATGAAGAGCTGTTACACTTGGCATATGCTTATTATGAAGAAGCTAATAAAATGAGATAGGATAATTGGGGGTTTTTATCGCCGCAAGGATGCAGAATGCAGAAAAAGGCCAGGTTACACACAGCAAGGCGGGAGTCTCCTCACTAAAACTTGAGCATGCAGTGGACAGCCTTGGTTCACACACCCTTGCATCTGCAATGATGGTCTCCACAAGGCATCTTGCAACAAAACCACACAGATTGAAGCACACAAACTGCCCTGCTTCCTCAATAGCTAAAAAGTAAGGAGTTTTCCAAGCCTTTGATATTCCCTTCAATCACAAAAGGGAAGCAAAAACGACAGGAAAATTGTGGATCTGTGGACGAGTGACCTACTTGGCTGTGGCTCTCCAGGCAACTCCATTTAATTTTAGAGCTAGAAAGCCGGACTGCACTCTAACAACAACTGCTGTTGCTTTCTCTTGGCAAGTTCTGCTAAGCTTGTGATTTACTAATTATTTCCCGTAAGTATTACTGCCGACGAAGGACCGTCACCTACAGCAGTGTTACTTCTCTGCTGGCTTTGGTGTTCTGAAATTTCAAGGAAAGAAGAGAAACAGGTGCAGCCATTAACACTTTGGCTTCTCTAGCTTCCTCACATAAAACTAGAGCTGCACAGACACACAGCAGGAGGGGGAAAGGGCTGCAGTGCCCACCAGAATTGGACAGTGGAGCAGAGTCAGGCACAGGATCCTTGCAACACATCCTCCATCTACCTGCAGTAGTCTCCTTTATGAGCAGTAATGAACCAAGGCTGCATTAGCAGCTCCTGGGTACCTCTTCCTTGGACAACCAAGAGGCAGAGAGGAAATATGATATATATAAAGTCAGCTCTACACCTCCCATCAGTAAAAGACCACTGCTCAATGTGGAAAGCACAGCGTTGCTGGAAGCAAAGACTGCACTATGCAACAGCCTGCACATCAGTGTTGGCCACAGCCAATGACAGAAAGCTCCCTGACCAAACACACCAGTACTAGGGTAGATTTGGTTCCACAAGAGGTCAGCTGGAGCTCTAAGATTCAAAACAGCATGGCTGAAAAGCCTGCAGAAAATAGTTCCTCAAAGTTTTGGAGGCAAGAAGGTTGGATCGTGGGTTGTTCTTCAGGGAGGGTGGTTTCCAGGCTTAAACTGATGTAATCGCATCTTTCCCGTAAGGGAAGATTTTCTGGGAAATTAAACAGGCTTACAGTTGTATTTTTGTATTTGTTTCCTTTGCCAAGCTTCTTTTTTTCCTGGTAGAAAAGGAGCACTTATCCCTATGTCAGCTTTGTGGTACTCTGCTGAAAGCAACACCACTGTTCACTAGATTGCTTATATAATTTTTATAGCAGTGCACAAGTCAACAAGAGTTATAAAGGAGCTGGATGACAAAAACTTACTTGTCCCCGCCCCCCCCCCCAAAAAAATCACACACCTTAAAACCTGGAAGGATCAAACTTAGAAGAAAGAGCTGGATTCTGGAGAAAAGGGCTTTGAGGTGGTTAAAATGAGGTATCAGATGAAAAAAAAAATGGAGATAGGTCTACCAAAATAACATTAGGCATAAATAAATATATATATATATATATAAAGAAATAGAACAAAAACTATTTTTCAACAGGACACAAGAAAAGCTGTTTATCTGCCCAAGATGTTTTATCTGCCAAGATAGTAAGTGTACCTGATTAATAGCAAGTCTAACTTTTTGTGGTCACCTTTGAACAATTCCATAGCAGAATTCTTAAAAGAATTTGTAATGGGCAATACCACCTACCGTACACATTTTAAGTGTGCTTTTTACATAGCATTTTTTACCTGTAAGCATCAGATAAGAACCTATTTAAAAGATGCACAGGGAAAAGGAATGAGGCAGGACACTTGTTAAGGATATTACAGGAGGATGATCAGGCAGTGCTGCACCTGGAGATGGAAAGTAATTGGGAATCTGACAGGGACATCAGGGATCATATTAAAAGGCCTCAGAAAAGCAGCGAACACCCATAGCTAGACGTAGGCTCACGAAGTAGTCATTTCTCTTTGTTTTGCTCGCTGCATCTTTTTACTAGCGGTTCACTCGGCGTTATGACTGAATTGGGTAAGGAGGTGCTAGGGGGAAGCGCTCTTGGCTACCTTCACACTACAGCGAGCCTCATTAAAAGCAGCACATTTGCTGGGGCGCTTTTCAGCATTTCCTGTAGATTTTAAGATTGTTCTAATAAGTGAAATTCCCAACGGAAAGGACATATTTTAACTTACTTTTCAGGGCTGCCTGTTAAAAAGTACTCAGTGTCATCCTAGATTTTATTTTTTTTCTTTAAATAATGTATCTCTGTGCAGCATAGAAATGCAGGACTGCATTATCTTAATAAAAATGGACACATCCTTATAGACCGCTGAAGCTGTTAAGTATACGGAATAGGTTCAACAGCCCAATTTTGGAGCGCAAGGAGAAAATGCATTAAGAACTCGCCACAGACGGATGTGAAACTCCAGAGCCATGTGGCAAGCTCTGGCCCACCCGCCACCCCTTGCTGCCCCTCATGGGACAGCGGGCAAGACCCATGAGCTGCCAAGTGGTTGCATAGGCAGCCCTGGTTAGACCTGTAGTCACCTACAAGCAGCCTGATTGGAGGGAGCTTGTGCAAAACTAACATACAAAGAATCATCCTTGCAATGAGACCAAGTTTTTATGGACATGATGGGGCCCTATTTGAGGCAGAGAAGGTTGGGTCTCTCATCAGGTGGCTCAGCCCAAAAATGCAATAGCAGCACAGTTTGGGGTCCTTCCCAAACCAGGGGGGACCCAAGCAGAGACGTCATGTTGTGGGCAGAGACAGCTGCGATGCAACACGCAGGATGCCAAAGTGGACATGGCAAGGCAAGAAGGGTCTGCATGCAAAGCCATTCCAATTTTAAATATTTGGCTTTACTAAGGCATGCTTCTAAATTAATAGCCCTTGTGACTTTCAATAGGATTATTCAGGGTACATCAAGTCAAGCATGTAGTATATACTTGCAGGATTAGGGTTAATGTTATTTTAGCATAAAGTGTTCTTAAACATATCAGATTACAAATTAAATAAGGCAGCCAACAAAAACTAGAGGGAGAACACAACCTTATTGAGACGGCCTTCTGTGACACTTTGTGCAAGGAAGGCACAAAGATGTGCTGTCTATAATAGCAGAGATGTATGGAAAATTTCTTTAATATAAATAAGTAGAAAGATGCAATGACACTGCCTGTTAAGTTTTCTCTTGTCTTAAAAGGAAAGGAAAAAAAACTCTTAAGTTTGCTCTGCGAGTGTTGAGCAGGAGGAACAAGAGCTCCGATTGTAACAGTTCTGACCAGAGAAATGCAGGATGGTTGTAGAAGCAGCCACAGTGACAAAAGCTAGAACCTACATCAATAACCCCATTATTACAGCTGTTTTTACTATCCCTAATCTCTACCCTCTTACTCATTTAAGTTATTAGAAACCCTTTCTAAAAACTTAAATGTCTGAAAGACCAAACGAAGCTCATGGATTGTTACTGGAACTATTTTAGGGGTTGATTAGCAATAACAACTCAGCAATAACAAGGGAATTTAATTATTTCATCTGGATCGACACCAGCTTTTTTGCAAGAAATGCTTATTTGTCTTTAGATAGCTACAGATAAGTAACATTTTAAGCTGTTTTGTCCCCTGGCTGAGCGGTTACACTGTTCAAGACAGAGTCACATAATAATAATTACCAAAGCTAGAACTGGAGGATCCCCCCCACCCAATGCTAATACTCATGTCTGGGAAATGGGCCTTGGACAAACATGCGGTTTGATGCAGGAACATTTTGCACGTTTGAGTCAATTAGAGAAGGGAAAAGTGCTAACGCTTCTGCAGCGAGTCCAAAGGTTCGGCCACAGAGGAGCAATCCGAAAGCGGGAGACGGGAGCAAGGTGCCGTTTGTTACCTGGCGAAACGTAGCAGCTTCCTAATTAGTCCAATATATCATCAGCTGCAACATAGCCAAATGTATAACCTGACTGTGTTTATTCTCAACACTCCAAAAGAAAAAAAAAAAAAAAAGAAAGAAAGAAAAAAAAAGAGCAAGAGAAGATGCAATAAAATCCCCCATCTCCTTGTCTCCCCTCACTCCCTCCCCTCACAAAAGCTATTTCATCTTTGCATGTTGTGCAATTCTCACTTTTATCCAGTTCGTGCCAACACAAGACATTAGCATTTCTGCAAAAGGCAAGATGAAAAGCTTAAATTACAGTTTTGCAGAATGCCACTTAACACAGGAACTGCATCAGGATTTCCCATGGAAGATGAATCCGACCTGAGCCTACTCTTCTATTTTATGGAAGAGCTGATTTTTTGCTAGTAGAGTTCCCTTGCTGTTTCTTTTTTTTTTTTTTTTTTTTAAAAAGATAAACAGGGTTCACTAGAATCCCAAGTGAAAATATTTTGCAGTTAATGGGAGTCTCAAAAAAAAAAAAAAGCAGTTTCAAAAAAACATAGGTGTTAAAAACTATTCAGCTGCAGTTTCATGAGAGGCTGGAATAGAGACTTATATATAGGTCTTATATATGCTCTATATTCTCATGCTATCATGACATATGAGCACATGCTTAGCTTAAGCTTGCAAGTAACTCCACTGATTGCAATGAGGCTACCAAAATGCCTCCTTGTTAGCATACATTTGAAGTCTGTCTTAATCAAATTTAGATAAGTCTGAACCACTACTATTATATTCCAGTCTACACAATACAGATGCAGAATTTCAACCTGGTTTCTACATAAATATAAGCAAAAGTCTAGTACCAAGCAGGTGTACTTAGAAGACATGAACATGGAGAGCATGTAGGATACTTTAGCAAAACATATTACTTTCAAAAGAGGGGCTATATGATTCATTATCAAATTTTGCCTGCAATACTTTTTCTGTCATTTAAGTTGTCAAAATCCATGATTACTTCTGTCATTTTCTGATGCAGATATGGTTCTTTTAAAATAATAAAAACCCCCTCTAAATATTAGGAAGATACAAAAACAGAAGATCCTGTAAATCCAAAATTTAGTTAATTCTGGTCATATTTAGTCTGAAATATATCCGCTACGCTTCTTCTCTCCAAGTCAGCTACAGTTAGCTATACCATTCTTTTTCAGGTAGACTCTCACATATACCTTTAAAAGCTGCATATTCTAGAGATTTCTTAAAGGTCTCATTCTCTTTAAAATATGAGCCTACTGATTCCTTAAAAAAAAAAAAAAAAAAAAACTGTATACAGTGAGGCTCAAGACGTAAGTATCCAAAGAAACAAATTGTTTTATCCCAATTTCACTTAAAAATATGTAGAAGTGTTTTTGGGTTTTTTTGGACAACATAGATTCTTTGCCTCAGATATTTGGGTCTGAAAAAAAACACTTTAGAGCAAGTTGTTCATGAGCGTTCAAAGCATAAAAAAATGCTTGTGACTAGTGCTTAGATTTACTTAAAAAGCCTGTCATTATCATCATCATAAAGGATCCACTGAGAAAATCAGCCTTTAAAGCACAAAGCATCGAGTAAAATATACCTCAAATTATAGCATTCTTAAGGCCAGTGGTAGTCAAAACCAGTTTTATTTAGAAATCACTTGTCTACAACATGCTGTGTATTTTTGTTTCCAAATCTGTCATGAATGTATTTAATTTTACTTGAAACAGAGAAAAAAAAAGTCTTGAGTCAGGAAGGCTGAAACCTTGTAAAAACATTGACCTTTTGCTGGCCAGTTTTCAATTATCTGTTATAAAATTTTATAGGAAATTTGCATTCCAAGGTGAACCATATTTGAATTTTCAATTTGCTCAAGACTGTCCTGTTGGACAAAGAAGTTACGCTTGTTACTATTATTAAAACATTCCGTTTAGTAAGGAACATTATCTTATATATTCAATATATAATATCTAATGCGGCAAATATGATGAGAAAAAAATCAAGCCTTTTTTTCTTAAATGAGTCAGAGGGTTTTATTTTTTATTTTTGGTTAAAATATCGACAAAACAAATAATTAAAAAAAAAAAAAGGTACATGGCAGATGTCAGGCTTTTTTTTGTATATAAAGCTGTCTTCATTGTATCCAATACATAAATATTTTACCTGAACAGTAAATTCATATGCAGCTTTGCACTTTAAACTTATTATATCAATAGTCAGAATCACTTATGAAGAAAATTTCAGCAAGGAAGAAATCAGGGAAGTTTGTTATAAACTCACTTGTGCAGGCTTCTAAAAGAGGTTACAGAAGAAACTTAGAGCAGCCCTATAAAACTGATTTCTTGCAGCAAGAATGTTAACCTATCCTGCAACAGTACAGATTTACCTAGGTTGCCTCCTCCAAATCATTACTTTTATCAAGGTTTATTGAGCTACTATAAATTGAGAGAGTCTTTGTAGTAAAATAATTCTCCATCAAAATACCTCGTACTACAGTGAGGAAACGATGAGCTGCAGGACAGGTTTCAAGATGCACTGTACTTTCATCTGAAGAGTCTCCTGAAATTCTTTGAACATTTCCAGGAGATTAATGAGGTGTGTTGACAACACACAAGAAGTGTCTGGTTTTCAAGAAGCCCTATAAGAGGAAACGTTCACATCCTG
Source organism: Nothoprocta perdicaria (assembly GCF_003342845.1). Taxonomy (NCBI): domain Eukaryota; kingdom Metazoa; phylum Chordata; class Aves; order Tinamiformes; family Tinamidae; genus Nothoprocta; species Nothoprocta perdicaria. Next base: position 92,879 of record NW_020454772.1, read on the forward strand.
GGAAATTAAACTGTGTATTTTAAGCCACTAAAAATAACACAATTATTAAAAATTTGGCAGCTCTGAAGAAAAATACCAGAAGACACTAGCAAAAACATAGAACTACTGAAGAGCGTCAAACTTGAGTACACCCGTTTTACAGCATTTCAACATGACTTAAACACTAATTTTAACAGCTTAATTGAACGTTTCTTATTAGAAGCTATTATAGATGAACTAAGAACGGACTAAACTAGGCAGAGTGCAACTAAATCAAAAGCATTATTATATGCAAGTTAGGTAGATGAACTGTGTGGATGTGCATTACTCCCCTTGCAGCACACCTTCATCCCTTCAAGAACCATAAAGGTGTTTCGAGGATTTCTAAACAGTTGGTAATTAAGAGGAAGAGTCAGTGTTATTGCTATTTTTTAAAGACATGCTAAATGATACAATTAATGTACTTTTAGGAGAACAAGGATCTGGCACACACAGCAACATTCAAACAAGCAGACCGTGACGGCTACTGTTTTTATATTTTAAAAAATATTCTACGGCCCATCCCCACAAACCCTTACTCCCATGAATACACCCAGGCATTTCAAAAAGGGTATTTATGTAAATAAGGGTTCAATCCTACAAAGCTTTAATGAAGAAAGCTGAGCTTCTTAAGCCTCACCTCCGTAAATACCTCACTATTCCTGAAAACTCAATGTGCTTAAATCTTTAGAGATATACCCTTATTTAATTAAGCTGGGCAAGAAGCATACTTAGGTGTCATTTATGGAAACACCTTATATCACACTACCCATGAAAATATCCATCTGGAGTATTTTCACACACAGTTAAAGAGCTGGTATTTTAGCTGTCTGCAATATTTAATGTGCACTTTCCCTTGCACAAGAGGGAAACAGAATCTGCCAATCGGTACCAGACCACAAGACATTTTAAGTCTGCCTTGAATTTCTAAGTAGTCCTATGTAATCACTTTTTAAAATACGAATTGCCTTTGGTGCAAGAGCAGTCGGACAAGAAAAGGCTGCTGCCTGAGCTCCACTTCTTCCAGCCTGCTCCTTTTCACCGGCTAAATATTTTAGAGGCAACATCTTCACGATGCTCACGGTTGAACACTTCACTTTCCGTAGTCAGTTTTCATTAGTTACAAGATCCAGTCCAATAGAGGTGTTTTAGAAACTCAGTTTGTCTCAAGTCTTCACACTAGCAAATGTGTGAGAAATAAAACTATGATTTGCCTCTTCCTTAAGCAATAGTGATCTAGTCATCTTCACAGCTGTTCAGTGATACTTCTAATGTCGGCAGCACATTTACAAGCCAAACCACTATCAAACTGGGAAGGGGAGTGGGAAAGAGCTTTTCCCACTCCATCCCCAATAAGCTCATGGATGTGTTTTAGGACAAAAATCCCACCCCACTATGTTAGTTTTGCTAATCCTTTTCTTATGATCTGTCTGCCTGGTTAGGAAAATTACAAATAAATAATAAATAAATAAAATAAAAAACCCAGAAACCATATCCTTTGTGTTTACTAAGAGATATGCACTCCAACATCTAGTGTCACAGAGCTGGAGTTAAAACCAGAAACGGTGGAGATAATTTAGCTGCACGAATGCCTGCTCTTCAGTAAAACGCTGCCAAAATTAAATAGGAATGAAACAGCACTTTGTAGTCATTGGGCGCTCAGCAGGGTTTGCGTAGTTAAAAACCTAAGTGAAAAAGGGTGATTGACCTACATTGCAACGAGCTTAGCACAGCTGTACTTTCATATTTTTCGCTGCATCCGAGGAGGCTCATTATTTAATGCACCCGAGTCGCGCGTAATTGCGGGGCCTTCGCTTGACGCTTTTAGAGGGCAGATCTCCTCCTCGGACGACTGCAGAGAGCTGCAAGCTGCAAGACAGGACCCGAAACGAAAGCGCTGGGGCAGGGGACACAGAAAGCAAATCCCCGGGCAGCCCCAAAAGCAGCCGTGAGACCATTTTCCTCATGGTTTGGGGCAGAAGCGGCCTAGGGCGCGCTTAATGCAAGCGCCTCCCCCCACGCGAGGTTTAAATAAGTAATAACCTTCCAGCTAACAACCAGTTTGGCACGTTAAACAGCCGAGGGGCTGTTAACATAACAACTGGCCATTAATGGCAGTAATGACAGATTTCAAAGGGAATACAGTGCTTGTATGGGGCTGTGCTGCCAGTCAGCGCAGAGGACGGAGTGGGATGGATGCAGGCATTAAGATGTCATCCCCACAGCTCCAGAGGAAAGAAAAGAGGGAAAAAAAGAGAAAAAAAAAAAAAACCCTGCTCACATATTTCACTTACTGTAAACGGACTTGAAATATTGGCGTAAACCTAAGTTCCTGAAATTAAGTCTTCACTTTTTTAACCCAGGAGTGTATAAGCAGGAGACAGGAGCCTGCAGGGGAATTGCACTCTGCATATCATTTTCGTTGAGTGTGTTCTCTCTAACATCGAGGCCTTTCTTTGCTCCAGTCACTTCTCATCCTCGTTAGCAGAGCGGAGCTCCTGGCTGCCGCGGCCACCCGATAGCCCTCCACAATATGCATTGCTTCCGAAACTGATCCTTGGCCTAGTGCCAACGGTACCAGGCTGGAGCCTCGTCCCTCTTGCACTCGGAACAGCTCCCAAGCCCATCCCTTACTCAAGACATCTGCCCCCTGCTAAGAAAAAGCACTTTGATATGGTAAAATTAGCTAGTTTTCCCAAAGTGGTGCTAAAAACCAAGAAAGTTTTTGACTTGGATATGGGATACACCTAAAGAGCTTGTTGAACTGTCTCAGTCCCCAAGACACCCTCTAATGGTATCCTGAGGCTGACAGACAGGACAAGAGCACGCATTCAATCTTGAGGTTTTCTGGCAGGCTTTTCTAAGCGAGAGATACAGAAATCATCTTCGCCAAGGCGCAGTCACACAGCTTGTGAATCCAGCTCTGAGCATTCAAGCACACAAAGTAGCTGCATTATTGCTTATAGCATCTGTAGTATGGCTGCCTTATTGAAAGGCATAATGAACACAGAGAGATGAGTTAATAAGCAATTTTACTCTTTCTAGTATCATACAAGCCACATATCCTCTAGAGGGCACCACATAAATTAATAGGAAGCTTGAACAGTTTTACATGCAGCAAAGACTCCCTTTATGGTTAAAAARAAAAAAAAAAAAGAAAAGAAAAAATGGACAGCTTGAAACTATAATCAAACCCTAATCTGATCATTAGTACAAAGCAATTTGTTCTTTAAATTCGTGTCAAGGAGGTTGCTAAATATGAAAGCTTATTTGACTACAAAGCTAGAGAACATTTAACTAGTTTCTACATTAGCATTAAAAAGATCACTTTTATAGGTTCACTGCATAACTAAGTAGATAAGATGCAATGAGGCAAATGACTATCTGCAATTACCTTAAGTGCATCAGTTTGAAGTTTAGTGTAAATACCAAGTTTAAATCTATGCACTCACACGAATCACTAAAAAAGGCTCATGACTAAATAGCTTCATTAAGACTTGATAAATCTAGAGACAAATCAGAAATATCTTAAAGTCAATTACAGGATTTTTCATCTGTGATAGACAGAGTTTTCACTGGTCCAATTATTGCTTGTGAACAACTAACCTAAATGCTCATTTTGAATAAGGTCATGGGTTGAGCATAAACGGTCTCTTTTCTGTACATAAGAGTTTTCAAAAATCTGTTAGCGAATTGTTTACTCCTGCTAGACTTTCGAGACCTTAAAGTCATGGGATGTGGGTGTGTGTGCTCGCATGGGTGGGGAAACACTTCACTCATACCCATATTAGTACATCTCTTCTTTATTTTAAAACATTGATCCACTGCACTAATATTTGTGAGATTCAGGAAGTTCAAAGTCTCCAGCAAATTCAGGCCTCAGATCAAATCCCCACAGCAGAGTTGTTCCACTCCTGCAGTCACTTGTGAGAAGAAAAGATTCTTAAAACACATTTGAAAAATTAGGGAAAGCCTTACCCTCTCCCAGAAGCTGTTACGCCTCTGTGAACATGCACATGCCTGAATATCAGTCACAAATCACCTCTGCTTCTGCCCAGTAATTCCCTTCTACTTATTTTTCAAACTTTTGCCCCTATTTTTTTTTTTAAACAAGGTTCTGAAAGTCACTTCTTTGGCAGCTTTAATGCAGTAACCTTAAGGTGAAGCCCCTATGCTCACTTCCAACAATGTACCTTGTGCTCCTTTTGCTTGAAGAGCTTGAACGGCTAACAGAGCACTTTCACCACTCAGTAATCCATGAGTGTGTTTGGAGGACCCTAAACTGTCTTGCAGACCTGAACATCCACCTCAACAGAAGTAGAAAGCAAGTGTATAGTTTTGTTATTGTTGCTATTCCACTCTAGCGAAGGAGAGAAAAAAAAAATGTAACGCAGAAAGCCAGAATACCAGATACTGGTAACAGTTTAATCTTAATTTCCATCCCAGCTGGCCCACATTGTACAATTTAGGAACTGCTAACTGCATAGCAGCTTCACCTTTTGGTCCTGTGCTAAAACTGAACTTGTGAGTTAACATATTCAGAAATAAACTTTATTTTTTACCCAATGCTTTATTACACACTTAAGTGTCCCTTTAAAAGGAAGGCTTCACTACAATGGCAAGGGAAACGTTCCCAGAAGTTCATGTTAGCCCAAGGCAGCTAGTCTCATTAGGCCTCCTCTACAGGGAATGGAGGAGAAGTGCTCCTATATGAAAAAGGTGCTCAGAATCACCCCAAAGGAGCTTCTTACTCTATTTACTATTGAGAGCCAAGGGAGAATAAATGTCCCAGATTAAAATGATCTTCCACAAGTAGCCCTATTTATTCATATACACTCTGATGATAATCTACTTCACTACTGCCTCAGCTACAAGTTACACTTCATATAGAACTTCATAACTTCGTACGTAACTTCTTCTGTAACTCAGGATCACAGGTCCATAAGCAACTGAGATTAGAAGGAGAAGTGACTATTTGCTAGGGCTGAAAAGCAGCAACAGGTTCGAGAGTGGCCCACCAAGGTCACCAAGCTGTACGAAGACCAAAGTGCATATATACACCTAAGATCTACAGTTATTTAACATGGGGGAAAAGCATGTTGGCAACATTGGACCAGCCTCTAATAGATAAATAGATAAATAACGATATTCATAAGTGAAATCCCTCTGGTAAACCATGAGGACAAACATGCATAAGCTAAGGAGTATCAAGTCCTCCTCAGAGTTCAAATCCTGCTCTCACGGTGTCTAAAGACAGACCCTATCGTATTAGTCATCATGCCTGAACACCATGTTGTGTTTAAAAGGCAACTGGATCCCTGGAAAGGCAAGGCTGAAGGGAACACCTTCTTCCTCCTTTTCTCTAGGAAAGTGACCTTCGTATGAGCATCAGAAAATTAGCAGCTGTGAGAGACCTGGTTGTGTGTGGCTTTTGATTCGAGATATAGAAAGTGACTTGTGGATTCTAATTCGACCTCTGTACTGCAGTATTTATTCTCCTGTGCTCCAAACACAATGCTCTTCTCTTACAGACATCAAGCATTGCTAATGTTGCACTGTCAAACCGAACAGCATCGCCGAGTTTGTCAGCGAAGGCAAGAAGGCCATGGCCTACCTCAGATAGTCTCTGCGGCAAAGGATAAGGTTGGCTTTGGTGTACAGCGTGGAGCCCACCTCCCCCAGGCGACAGTCACAGCAGGCACATTTCAGGCAGTCTTCATGCCAGTATTTGTCCAGGGCCTTTAGGAGATACCGGTCTTTAATCTTACGGTTGCAGCCAGCACAACCTTTCGGCTTGGTGTCTGGCTGGACTGAGAGCATTTGTATACCTGCAACGAAACAAGACAAGAGAAGAGTAAGAAACAAGACACTCCTCCACAAGACCATCTCTTTTCTTTCTTCATCTTTCCACTCCCATACACACCCAGTTCATTAAAGAGGCAATCACGTAGATAAAGTGAAATAATCTACATAGTCCACAGCAAGCTGAAAACGTTATTAAGTTAAATTTGAGAGCTGAAATGTCCACTGGTCCAAGTTGCACAGCTTCTCTTAAACACCTCATTTACCTGGTCTCTTTGCTGAAAGGAAATATGATTAGAGGAATTAAAATATAAATCAGCACCAACAGCTGAATTGAAAAGTCATCCACTTTTGCTCAGTGTATCTAATGTCTAGTGACCAGTGATTTAAACAGTATCTGTGATAACAAGCAGATAAACTTAAATATTTGGATCTATTTACATCTTTATAGCATACAAATGCATTCCCAATTCTAAAGATGGAAAGACTGAAGCTACTAGAGGCTGAAAGATGGATTTTCAGGGAGGTTGGACGTGACTTTTGGGGATGGGGAGGACAGGATGAGTTGTTCTGTTGTTTAAAATTTCAGTCCTTGTAATGCACATGAATGAAGCAATTACATTTCCAGAGACTGCAGTACCAGCATCTTCAGACCTTAAGCCTAATGAATATCCGAAAAATCCGATTCCATACAATCTGCACAAGGTCAGATACTTACTAGTTGATCACTGTTATTTATATATATATATATATATATATATAAAAAATAATAATAATAAAAATCCAACTCTTACATTTGAATCCTAGTCTTAACCAACAGCTAGTTTGGGGCAAAAGGTACAGTGGTGTCAGGTATATTCACCTCCCGAGTTAGCAGCAAGCAGCGTTTCGATATCCGTTCAGACTTTGGTGACAGCACAGCGTGGCTGTGGAAGAGCGGCTGTGCACTGAACACTGCGGTCAGCTGCCAAAGATCCATACCCAAGTCAATCGCGCTCAGTTTTACAGTAAAGAGGGGGAAGAGGTCACTACTCCAAAGCGCTTACAGACTGATCTCTCTTGGTTAATCTCATGAACTGTTATCCCATTACACTTAGACCAATCCTCTAAAAGTCTTTTTTTTTTTTTTTTTTAAAGAATAGAAGAAGCAAAAATCATAGCCCAGCAGATGCTTGCTTTAACATCAGACACGCATCAGAGAAAGACGGAACTAATATGCAGTTAGATTATTAGGATATTACACTGTTTTTAGGCAAGCACAGATGAAACTTTGAAAAAGCTGTTCATTACAGTGCATCTTACCACTACAAAGAGAATTTTCCAACACTGGGAAACATATGCTTTTGTTAACACGAAAAATCCTACACCCAAATTTAGTGCATGGTGCCCACCTCTTATACAGAGGCTGGAAGAGGTCAGACAGAGTCTTGCAACAAAGAAAAGCAAATTCAAGAGCTCCTCATCAAGAATGCTCCACTACCTGCTGTTAGACCCAGCTTTTATCAGCAGATCTCAGTTGATGCTGTAATACACTACTACGAAAAGGCAGTTGCAGGTAGCTGGGACACGAAGAGGTTTTGTTCTTTTTTTTTTTTTTTTTTTAAAAAAAAGTTCTCATAAGGAAAACAGAAAAACAAATGTGATCTTTGAAGCAATGGCATAGCTCTCTATGGGTATCAGCACTATGAAGACGAGAAGCTAAGCAGCTGAAATTTCTAGGGGATCTGCAAGCACACACATAAGCGGAGCACACTGGATTCATGTGGCCCACACTGACCGTGGAGCCCCTACGAGATTTTTAGTTACAAAACTCAACTCTTGAGCCTCACCTCTGAGTCTCAACTGTTGCTAAATTAGAAAATAAACAATTCTTACCATGACATGCATTTACGACAGCCCTGGTACCTCGTTTGCAATGCACCATAACATACTGGAGAGCAATCTATTCTCCTGCTCAATTAACCCTTTGGTTCTGGAGAGACAGAGGTCTCCTAGAGCCACCTCATCCCAAGCAAGTGCCGTAAGGCAATGGCTGAGTCTCTGTAATGTTTTTAATCACCAACTGTCTCCCCTAAATCCAGGGTGCAAGCACACAGCGGCACGCTAACATGGCCATAAATAAATGACTAAAAGCATTTGGAGATTCATGGTACAAAACTTAAAGCTGACTGTGGAAGTCCTGCTGGATCTCGCACATCTTCACACAGCAGAAAAATCTCAACCTGTAAAGCTGCGTAAAACAGAAAAGTGTAAATAGCTGTTAAGAGCTAACATGCTTATCCCCGATCCTCTCTTTCTCCACATGGAGAGCATAAACATATAAAATGGGCTACAGTTTATATCAACCTCTTGGAACTTGGTAAAAAAAAGTTCAGAGGCATGCAGGACTGCTTTGGGGCTTTAATCTTTAGCTTGATGGAATCCAGGATAAGCTAGGAGCTGATACAGTGCGCAGCTTAAAAAGGAAGGGAAAAAAATGTAATAAAAAAGTTTAAAAAAAAAGTAAAAATCCACTTGATAAGGTGAATCACCTGATAAGGAACTGGGTTAGAGAATGGAGCCTGATGGTCTGTGGTGCAGGCTGATCTGCTGCCCTGTACCTTTGATGTGAGCACAGCGCAATGGAAGCAAGGCTCAAGAAGCGAGTACCTGAGCAAACGGCCTGACAACTCCCTGCAAGCACAGGGTTTCCTCTAAATCCTACAATGCCAGCTCACATGGTCCCACAGGTACCCCTGCACCACTTCAGAAATGCTGCGAGGGGAGGGGGCAAAGCGGTGCAGAAGTGGTTTTCCCATTCCCTGCTTCCAAATCCTCCTTGGATGGACGAGCCGAGCGAGACTGTCTCCCTTGGAAGTGGTGAGAGCCACCCTTCATGCTGGCTTTCTGGAGGCTGAGCAAGAAGGTGGTTCTGCCAGCCCTTGGCAGCATCTACAGAGCAAGGATTCAATCCATGGAGCTTTTGGAGGTAAAAAGTGTTTTGCTCCTTGGCTCCTTTCTCATTTTACTTGTAATCAAGCATCCTTTATTTAAATGAAAACTTAACAAAACTACTATTATACACATACAAAAAAAAGCTGCACTTATTTTTGAAGCATAGAAAATATCGAAACACCACAAAGCACCAAACAGTACTCCAAGAAGTGTTTTACTCATCTCCAAATTCTTTGCAGGAGCCCTTCTTTACATGCCTCAGATTAAATCACTTAATTTGGATAGCAGAATACTTGATGACTTTTTTGTTCTGTGTAGCATGAGCCACCTTAATGCCGACCACCCCACAGACTCCCTTCAGTGCTCCCTTAACACCTCCAGCACAGCTACACTTTCCACATAAAATGTATTTGCGTATTTTTAGTGCCCTCTGAATTTGAGAAGAGAACACCTGCAGCTCCCCTTTTTTAGCTTTTCACAGGCTACCGTTTGAGTCCTCAGTTACTCCTTAGGACACAGGCAGGAGGACCCTTTCAGCAGCTGACAGCACCCACAAAACCATCCAAACCACTTGCTGACGAAATATCAGCAGTGGTGCACAGCACGGCCGCCTGCCTCCCCGCTCCCCTGTGAGGGCAGAGCTCGTGCAGCACTTGCAGAAAACCTGTGATTTGGTAAGTGCTGCACCCAAACTGCAAAAAATTCTCCTCTGGCTTTTCCTTCAGCCTGCGGAGTCCTACTCTGCTGCTCTCAGAGCAAATGTCAGTGTCCCAGCAACCCTTCTCATCTCACCCCAGTAGGTTTTGAAGAGCTTTTTCCAGCTTCACCTTTTCTTTCTCTCTCACCCCCTCCCCAAGACTCCACGAATGAACCACAGAGCTGTGTCAAGCACAGGACGTCTTAAGTCAGCACCTTTAGGATTGCTGAAGGAGGATCTTTGCAACCTGACTTACAGAGCTTGGGCTTTCACCCTGAGCAAGATGTTCAACACAACCGACTCCCACCCCTCCTTACTGTCACTGCTGCGTGATGAAACGCTGTCATGTCAGCCAACTGAAGTTCAGGATAAAGAGGAAAGACTGCAAGAAAAGGCTAAATTAGCCTCCTGGAGAAAAGCAGACACACAAATATATAAAAACAAACAAACAAACCAACCCATAACAACACACGCGCTAATGGTCACCCTTCTCAAAACCCAGAAGAATGAGACCCGGAATAAGGGAACTATGTTTTGTCACTGATGGAGCAGTGTCCATGACCAGGAGTGCTCCCTGACTGCGCCGCGTCCCGCACAAGACTTTCAGAACAGCTTCTGGCTTATAGTTGAAACAGTCTTTGAAAGACAAGTTAAGGATGGAAAATGTGGATATTATCATGCACTAGATGGGTTAAAAACTTTTAAAGCCCAATCTTCTTCACTCTCCCTCACCAATGCACACACACACGGTTCCTACTAAGGACAGCAAGATGTGCTGCAAGAAAGGGACAACTTGCCTCTACTTCTAAGAAAAATAGAAATCATTTTGGAGCAAATTAAGTATCAGTGCACTGATCTCTGGAGCACAGCAAACTGACAGACAATATGCAATCAACGAGAGAGTTAGAGATCCAGCAGAAGATAAAAAGAATACTTTTCAGACACTTTCCCACTTGGTAGCTTCCCCCTAAAAGCATCCAGTGCTCTAATTATGCAGGGCAATACAGACACAGACTTAAAAAAAGAAAAAGTTAAGGTTTCAGAGGCAAAGAAATGTTTGAGCACTTGTGTGCAGCACATCAGGAGTCGTAACTAGTTTTAGATTGGCACTTAAATTGTTCTGTGGAAAATTCTTATTGCCTCCGAGACCCTGCTATTCTGAGCTATTTGACAGTTTAAGGGAAATCATAATTAAAAAAAGAGACATAAATAATAGCCTGTGCAGTGCGGTGCACAGAAATAAGTAGAGCCATTTCATTTAAACTCTGGTGAGCTTTTAATTGCCCGGATTGCATTGTGAGGCAGCCCAACGGTTGATTGCCTCCATTATGCGCTCTTGTTCTGTGCCATTCATCCGCACAGGCTCAGCTTCTGTAGTTAACACAACAAAGTAACCGCAACTCCATAACACTCTGCTTTTTTTTTTTCCCCCATAAAAAAAAAAAAAAAATTAAAAGCAAGGTTTTTAGCACCCTGAATATGGACTTTTCGGTATACTTTTGAGTTAATTTTCCCCACAGTAAATAGCTCAACTTCACCTCCTGCCCCTTCTACAGAGGAATATGAATTTTTTCCCCTCTTTTTTCTTTAAGATGTGCATTGGGAAGGGGAAAAAAAAAGGAAGAGGTTAGTTTAAAAGAAAAAATACTTAAAGGAAGGGGGGTAATGCAGTCCCGCAGCTGGGAGCAGAGTGATACAGATTAAAAGAATTTGGCCAACATGGCTAGTCGATTGCCAAGAGACACCAAACAAAAGATTTCTCTTCTTCTTTCCCCTTCTCTTTTTGAAAGCTAGATTGGGCCTAAAAGCTTGTTTCTCTCTGTTCACTGGCCCAGAGCATCCCTGCAGGCTGTAGCCCCCTAAGGGACAACACAGCAAATAGATGTACCCAGATCTCAGGGACTAGAGCTGCTTAGCTATGTTCCTATCCCTGTCGTGGCCCCCCCCCTCCACCTCGCCCCCCATATCCTCCCCCCGCCTTTTTTAGAGCAGTGGTGCTGGGAACCAATTTGATTCCCTTTTTCTCCAATGCAGCTGCAAGGCTCAGAGATACTGACATTTTTCCACTCTTATCAGTTTAATTACAGTTACCATGGCAGCAAAGTGCTAGTGCTTGGCAAAGGCCAACAAGAGATTTGCAAGACTGAGTTCAATTCTGATGCAGCTCACATGCAAAAATAAAATAAATAAATAAATAAATAAGAAACATACACTCTGCAACAAAGAATCCCTCTCGGAGCCGGACGCTCGGAGCCTTTTGTGCCGGTTCCCTTCCAAGCGCTGCAGGGACGAGGAGCGCAGGGAAGCGGCGGGGAATGTGGCGATATTTTGCTGCTCCGCGCAAGATTAATCGGTTTAAGCGGCAGCCCGGCAGGGCGGTCCGGGGAAGCCAGATTTGGGGTCTCCTGGAGCACCCCCCACCCCGAGCACCGCTCGCTGCGCATTCAGCACCGGAGAGAGAAACAAGCTGCGCCCCCCAAGCGCTACTCCAAGGCACGGCGGTTGCTCCGCGCTAACTACACGCATTAAAAATATATATATATATAAAAAAACAGATAAACAAGAGAGACCGCGACCTTACCGAAACTTTTCTTCTTTTTCTGCATGAGTCGCTTCGCGGGGGCTCCCGGGGAGCACCGGCTCGCGGCAGGAGAGGCGAGCGGCTCCGCGGAGCGCGGCTACTGCGCGCCCGGCGCCCGCAGCCACATGCGCCCCCAACTCTGCCCCCTAATCCGCTAATCCCGGCGGCCTCGCAGCCTTTTTCCTTTTTTTTTTTTTTTTTTTTTTTCCCTCCTCCCCCCCCCTTTTTTTTTGGCAACAAATGGGTTTGATTAAACTGTCACACGCAGCCCTAGCGCGGCGTGCTCGCTATGAAAGGAGGAGGGGAAAAAAAAAATCATAACAGAACTCCTGTTTCATAACACCCCAGCCTGCTGCCTGCCTGCCTGCCTGCCTTCCTCCTCCTCCTCTGCAAAGCCGCTGCCCCAACGCGCCCGCCCGTGCGCGCCCCTGCGCGCCCCCGGCCGCGGGCTGCTCCTGCCTCCCCCCGTCGGCCGAAAGGGTTAAGCCTGCGCCGAGGCTCGCGCAAATTAAACTGCCGCTGCACGGGGAGGCTGGCGGATTAAAGCCGGGCAGTGGGAAATGAGCCTACTCCCTTGGTAATTTGAGAGCACGTCTCGAGAAGCTCTGGAAGAAGCAAGAATAATAATAATAATAACAATAACCGGCCGGGGGACGGGAGGGGAAAGGGGGGGGGGGGAAGCTGCTGCAATTCATTGTTAACTTTGACTGCGATTTCTCAAGGCATCCAGTCGGATGGGTTTCGCTCAGCATCCTCCGCTCGCAATGTATTTCATGTCTCATCATAAAAATAATGAAGCCTCACATGATTTAAACAAAACAGTCTCGGCAGAGCTGCAGCCTGAGTGAAAGTTGCAGTGCGGAGCCGCGTGTGTGTGTGCGTGTATTGCAGCCCCAGCTCATGACTCAGAGAGAGGGAGAGACACAGAGAGATGCAGACACACATACACAAATGACCCACAGCCTCTGCACACAGTTGCCTCACTTACCTTCTCAATTAAGCGATACAGGGGAGGCAGTTCAATAAGCACAGTGGCTGCTTTGTAGCTCTTCTCCTTGGGAAAGGTCAAAAAGAAGCATTGTTTGGGGAAAAAAAATAAAGAGGGGGTGGGAGAGGTGGGGAGGGAGATCGCTATTCTTTAAGTTTAAAATAATGAGGTCCTCGAGGATCCGCCAAGTAATTGTGTTGACCGCATCCGAGCTACAGGTGTCCTCCTTTTAGTATCTTGCAGTCCAAGGCTGTCTGTCTCCGTCCTGGCTGAAGACAACTTACCTAAAGCAGCGTGTGAGGAGCCGAGTTGAATGAAGTCAGGGCTTTATCAGCTGCAAAATGCAATCCCTTACCAGCCAGACATAATACAGCGAAAGAAAAGGTCACTCAGTTATTACTGAGCCAGCAGAGCCCAGGCAGCTCTCGTGGAAGACCACAGAGAAGCAGCTCCCTTCCGATTTAAGGCTATTTACCTCTCTCCCCCTCCACCCACCCTTCCTCTCCCTGTCCCCCCTCCCCACTCCCCCTTCCTCTCCCTCTCCCGTTCTGCAGCTCGCTCAAGTACAGCCGCCCTCGGAAAGTGCAAAGCAGCCAGGAGACAGATTGGGCTTTGTTGGTAATTTCCCATGGTGAAAATTTACAAGCCTGCAAGTGCAGTCAGCAAAACCACATGCATATGCTAGACACAAACACCAGGGACACACACGCACACTTGCACACACATAAGTGACCTCTATGGAAGCGGCTCAGGATCACCTTCCCAGCGAGCGCGCCAGGAGCAGACCTGGGGATATGTGTGTTGTCCCCCCACACCCCGCTCCCCGCCATCTCTCCTCCCCAAATACTTTGCTTAAGCAAAACAATAAGTTGCCTACGCAAAAGAAATAAGAGGGGGGGGAAAAATGGCAAGA
>NW_020454772.1:111811-120597 GCF_003342845.1 Nothoprocta perdicaria
CTGCAGAAGCAAGGCTTCTTTTTATTTATTTATTTATTTTTATTTATTAAAAAGTGCGCCCATGTAAAACTAGAGACTGTGCTTGTAACAGATTATACAGAACACTGAGTGATAAATAGAGTCGTGTCTCTCGTATCAGACTGGAGCCTGCAGTGCGGTAGTCGCTGAGGAGAGTTATTGGGAGCGAAACAAGATTGCACGGGAGACAAAGATTTAAAATAATAATAATAAAAATATAATTTCCTTTCAACAAACCTATTTTGAAGCTAAAGAATGATGGTGTTTTACTGGCACTTTTTTTTTTTTCCTAGAGAAAGGCCTAAAATAAATTACCTAATAAATATTAATGCAAATTTTGTAACTTTTTCATTGATATTCCATGAAGAAGAAAAAAAAACTGCTGAAAATGAATGTGGATGTTCAATGTCCAAAGCTAAAGTAGGCGAGCACATTTAAAAGTGAGAAGCTTATTTTTTTTTTCCTTTTTTATATTTAATAATCATACATGCTCTAATCAGAACTCAGTGGTTGAAAGCATAGTCTTCTACGGAGAGCCCTCATTTTTGTTTTTAAGCAATTAACACTGATTTTAACACTACTCTTTGCAGGATATTTGGCATATATAAGCATTTTAAAACTTGTATCAAGAGAACAGATCATGTGGAGCTCCACTGAAATCAGTTTGGACACTGAACTGAACTACATGTTGGACCAGTGCCTTGCGGAAACTGGACAAACTGAAGAGTCTCCCCAAGGCCACAAGGAACTTTCAAAAAACTACAATTTTAGACAGACAATCCTTTAAATATATATCTCCCTTCTTGTTTTTTTCATAAAATGTTAGTGGTAGAGAAACTAATATTGCTAATAATCTGTTTTTAAGATTTCAGCTGATGGAGCTTTTACTGAGCTTCTAAGAGGTTAACGTCTAGGTGGGAGAAGGAAGAAGATTAAAAAGCCCATCTGGGCTTTCAAAGAGGAAAAAAAAAAAAGCACACCAATTTTTAACCCAGATTTGAGAACTGCCAAGCTATAATAAACACCTGAAACCTGGGTTTATAATGGAAACTGCAAGTGACCCCTCATTGCAGTGGAGCCTGGACAATAACAACTTACGGAACAGCTGAAAGTCATTCATAATGAACTGAATAAACTCACTCTAAAACAGGAGAAATAACAGAGTTAGTGAGAACGCTGTTCAAAGACTAAAGCAGCAACTGCGAAGACTGAAGTAGCGACTGACAAGACTTTAATAGGTAATTTTTTTAAATGTTGCCGATTTCCTAAATGGCCTTTTCAAACATATTGCAGTCTCCTGCCACTCCCCTCCTCCCGCTCCTCACTTTGTAGATATCAAAATAGAGGCAGCTTGTTCTTTTTAAGACTAAATTCCACAAACTACACTTTGAATCTCAACAAAGTGATCAGTGCAGTGGTATGAGTGCCACACCTACACAGCCCTGCCAGTCTGGAGGACAAGGCCCACGTTTCTCTTTCACCATTTCCTGCGTGCTTTGTCGTGCTGTGCATTCTCTGCTCGTACTCTTTGAGAAACGAAACAAAAGGGCATCCATACATACACAAACTGCATCACTTATGCTCAAGCCGCTCCCTGTCAAGTCTTAAACAGAGTGTATGCAGGGAAGGCCAAAAATCAGAGTATAAATATAGATAGAAAACAAAATGCAACAAGGCTCATTGCCATTATAGGAAAAAAAAAATCTCAGGATAAAGTTGGCTAAAGTACTGTCGAGGTTAGGAATTAGTCTGTTTTCAAAGGTCAGTTAAGAAAGTAGGGGTCTGTCCATTGATTGTCAGTGGAATCCAGGCTCTGAAAGCCAACAGGAACAGTGAGAGAACATGGAGTTAAACAGGCTCCGCCTGGAGACTGTGCAGTCTGCATGGGAGCTGGGTCCAATCTGTCCCTTACTTCCCAGGTTTTCATTTGGCAGAATATCTTTTCTAACCTACATTTCCTTTACATCTGCGATAACTCACTACTTACCTTAAATATCCATTTAGTCTCTAACTACGTACTGAATTCAGCAGCCTCCTTCCTAACAAATATTATGAACTTCTACCTTATTTTTGTCTCTTTCTCTCTCACTCTTGTTATAGTATCATGGCCATTTAACAGTGAGAACTAACCTTGAAGTGAAAGGCTTTGCTTTCTAAACTACTATCATCTATGCTATGTTTAACAATTTAAGTAGCACATGCCCGCTCCTATAAACCTAAGGACAGAACATGGAGCTGTAGTGCTGATTCCAGAAGGAAAAAAAAAACAAGAATCTGAAAGGAGTCCTTCTGAACCCTACCACCAACTGGATCCCTCAAGTCTGAGTGAAAAAAGTAATTCATCTCTACCCTCTACTAGATTCAGATTATCTTCTATGTGGACCATCTTCTATGCATTTTCAGGACAGGTGTCAGCAATTCAAGGAGTCACAGCTGAGAAAAGTTAGTTAAGAAGGGGCATCTGCACATTTTTGTTAGGGCTTTGAGATTAGTGGGCATATCTGGTCATCATTTGGGACATAACAAACAGCAAAAAGCAGAACTTTTATGGATATGGAGAAGGTACCATGGGTACTTGGTGTGTTGCACTACTGGGGCCCTTTGTGTTCTTGTCGGACATCTCACACAGTATTTGAACTTGGTAAGATTCTTCCCTAACGTTTACAGCTCTATTTGTGCCACCTGGAGAAAGGAGGTATTATGGAGTTACACAGTTGCAAGGGAAAAGGGGAGTGGGGAGCAAAGCTCAGGGTTATACTTAGAATTTGCTTTTATGAGCTACTGTATTAGGGGATGCCTTGGCATTATCTTTAGGGAAATAATGCCACCTACTGAATCACCACTACTGCAGCCTGGAGCTTCTAAGCTTTTCCTAGGGGGGTTCATAATTATTCACCAGCCCAAGCCTAACATGTGCATTGTGATAAGATCAGAGCCTTGGAAAATGGTGTAGCTTTAGGCTATTTGTCAATAATTAGCTCTATTTACTGATTCATTTCTGAAAAATATGGATTTTATTGGCACTTGGTACTCAGTAAAGAAACAGTTCCAGATGATTCAGCTTATGGTAAAGGGTGCTCTATGGCAAATGCTTTGAAAGGAACCTTATCCATGTTTTGTAAGTTGTGTTATGGACTCAGGTACTCTATGAAAATCAGAAACTTTCTGCAGTGAAAGAACGTGAGGAGTAATGAAGTTAAGAACTCAAAACCTCTGGAATGATGGTTAGAAACGGATAAGACTTCTACAAGATCAATCTAGGCACTAGTAGCAATATACAGTAGCATGGCCCTGAAATAAAAACCTCCCACCTTCAGTTTAACTGTTAAATGCTGTATCATTCAGTTACCAGGTAACATCCCAATGCTTCTCTTGTTTTCCTTATTAATTGTCCTGTTATAGGCCATATTTGAGATATTTCTTTTAAGCCATACAATTAGTACAAAAACATGTTTTTCTTCCAGTTGTGTGCTTACCAGAATATGAGAGTCATTTACAAAGAGAAATGAATTCATCCTCTCAAAATCCTTGTGAGAGAGGGGGAATTACCCTATCTCAGAGAGAGAAAGTTAAAACATTGACTGTGTAACTTTCAAAAGAATCTCTTTGCTCTGGATATTTAGCTTCAACAGTTCTTTAAATATTTGGTGCATCTCATGGCTCTTTATTTGTTGAAAACACACTTCTCATACATTCCAGGTGGGAGAATTTGGTATGTTTGCTGACTAGACCCTAGGTGCCTAGCAAGTCAATTAAAAGAAGACCCCACAGTTACTAACTGTGAGAAGTGATTAAAGAGAAATAAGTCTCTCTCTCTCTCTCTTTTCTTTTCTTTTTTTTTTTAAACACTCCTAAGTGTAAAAAATCAACTGTGTGGGTCACTAGACTGTCCTTGCTTTTCTTCTGTGGTGCCTTGTTGTTATAAGTTTACATCTTCTGCCCCAGAGGAAGTGGGGGATCCTGTAGATGAGAGTCTTTCCTACTATGTAGTCCAGACCTTTTCTTTCCCAGGGTAAGTTTCTCTCACATAGTGAATAAGGCAGGTGGCTGCGTAATTAAAAGCAGTATCATGTTCTGTATTCATAAAGGAAGTGAATTGAGGTTGTAAGCAAATGCAATAAGACTGGTATTTCCTGTGTGGAATACCACTATACTTGGCTTTTCATCATAGATATCTTAAATGTAATTCTTCAGTTGAAAAGTAGGATTAGAGGACAGGGGAGGAAAAAGGCTAAAATAATGTTTAAAACAGAGAAAACGTGAGCTTAAATCAACTACAGCCTTGAGCCTGTTAACTATAGGCTAGATTGGTGTTTGTGCTGCTGGTAATTGTATAGTGGGGATGGTGCTGAGGGGGTTTTGCTTTTTGAAATTAAAAAGATGTGGAGGCTTTAGATTCCTAAGTCTGGTTTATCCTGTTAGCTTCCTTCTATTTTCTCCTACTTGGTCCTTTTCTGCTTGTCTTTTACTACTAACTTTAGCTTTAACTCATCGAACTGTCTCTTCGGTGCTGATTTGCTATCTTACTTTCATATCCCGCAGCTCTGCTGTCTCTTTCATTTTATTTTTCTCCTCCTGAAACCTTGAGCTGAGGGGCACAGCAGAGCTTTGAAGGTGTTTCTCTAAGAGCTTCCAGAGCGTCTAGGTGCAGATAGGTGAGGAAGACCAATAGCTTGCTTTCAGGCCATAGGCATGGCTATAGGGCAGCCTGGGCAGACAGGAGGAGAACAGGGAAAGCATTAGAGCATTTAAGTGACAGCTGAATCATGGGAATACATGAAATCTTGAGCTCTGAAGTCTCCACTGATGCATATGAACCAGATTCCCTAGGAGGCTCTTAAGTTTGCCAAATTCAGGCAGCTCTTCACAGGAATCGAGAATTCATATGCCTGGCATGAGGGTGACTCTTGTTTTGTTTCCATGTGACCTTTTCTATCCCACTAAAAAGAAAGGAGACAACCGAGTTTCTCAGTGAGACTTGACTTTTTTTAAAGCAATAGATAAGACACTCTGTTTTTGTCTTAGGCCTTTGCTCTCAGAAATACCTAAACAGCTTTAATTGGAACTTAGAAAACAAAAAATGGAGGAAGATAAGCCTGAGGCAGACTTCTGCTATAGGAAGTTTCAGCCTACATTGTGTGAGTATAGCAAAGCTAGATGCAAATGAAAGTATGACTTTATATTAGAGAGTGGTAAGTGCCTTTAAATTACAGGTGCCCATAAGCCAGTATGTAGAACTGTGGGGATTTCTTTGTCTGCAGGAAAGACTTGTGTTCTCTTAGTGTTCTAGGAGAGTGTGTTTATGGTGCTTTTTGGAAGCTAGTTATGAATTGAGGTGTCAAAATTCAGGTCCATGTTAACTTTTTTTGGGTCATTTATACTCTGATAAAAACTCATGGAAAGCAATCTGTTTACTGAACCACCACTATTATTATTATTTTATTTATTTATTTTTAGCTGTCCATCTATCTAGCTGTCTGTAGATCTTCATGTCCACAGGTGTGTGCTTGTCTGGGTGGAATATGAGTGTTTCATGCCCAACGGTTTCCCTTTCTGGGGTCTGGAACCCATGTACCTAAAAGTCAGTCTTGGAAAGCTTGTCTCCGTTAAAAATTTGAGATCTAAATGCTAGGGTATGTCATATTATGTGATTAAATAGCAGTAGGTGCACCCCAACCTTCTGGGTCCTGAGGCATGATATATCTGAGAAACCTTTAGAAATGTGGGAGTTCACCGTCAGTCACATATGAAGTTTGTGAAGCTGCTCTGGAATTTTAAGTGGCTTCTGCTCAGGAACAAATGGAGCTAGTAAAACCATGGAGTAATAATCAGAATAAGGTCACTGCATAAAGATCTGCTTGGAACATGAAATTTTAAGTAGAGCCTGTACGTGTTTGTTTGAAGAAGTGCTTCTGAGTAAGAGGTGGACAAAGTGGATTAAGATCTAGGTAAAGGAAAAGGCTGTAATTCTCATATTAATTAGTTTCTACATAATTAAATATTTCTCATTTTGAACAGTGGCTGTGAGTTCCCTCTGTCCTTGGTGAAGTTTGAAATCTAATTTTATGTCTTTGCCTGCTCTCTGGTGCACTACAAGTATATATTAAGCAGATGCCTTTTTATTTTCCTGGTAGTGGATGGTGCTCTGAAAGTGAGGTTAGTTAATTTGCTTATAGCAGGAGGTTGGATGATGATTAGAGAAACAATTCATAGGTGAAATACCTTTCATCACTAAAATATGTGAGTCCTAAAATATTTCCACTAAAATATGGAAAGTCCACTTTTCTTACGACTTGTGTGGCATGTTGGCAGCCTGATATCAGTTTTGTGACTATAGGATATTAACACAATTGGATTATTTCCAGAAGTTTATAAACACTGATATATTTTCAAATGTCTAGACTCTGCTAGGCATTCTTAGATTAAGTTCTAATCCTCAGAATAAAAGTTTGGACTTTTTATTACTCTGTTGTTCTACACATAAAGATGAAATTAATGTAGCCATGTTAATTTGTGGAATCTGAGGTACATTGACCTGGAAGGTAATAATCTGGATTTTCCATCCATTTTTTTTCAGTGTCATACACAGATAATTAGTGTGAGTGGCATAAACTCTGACACCTAGCTCTTTTTCTCCTTCACATGTGTCTTTTTTTTTTTTTTTTTTTTTTTGAGCATCTGAGACAAGTGCATGGCAAGCAGTATAATTGTGGAGGCTTGGACAGAAGTGGGAATAGTGGAAATAAGGCTGCAAGAAAGGAGGAGGTGATGTGTTCAGACTCTGAAACAGGTCCAGACTGTGCTTCATTTAGTTTGTACCTCATAACGTGATTTTGAAACAGCCTTGAAAATGCACCTTCTTGCATGATATGAATTTGAATATTTTACTAGTTGTCCTGAATCTTGGGACTACTGGGAAGAAGAGAGAGAAGAAAACAAAAACAACACCAAAAAATCAAAAATCCAAAACCAAAACCAAACAAACCTGAGCTGGCACTAACCAAAAGATTTTTCTGTGGCCTTCTCTAAGGTGGTAACTTCTGAAGACCGCCTGATGCCATTTCTGTCTTTTTCCCCCTTTGCAATTAGATTTTTATCAAATGTGTATACTAACCTACACCTTGAAATGACTCCAACACTGAAGTGCAGACGCTGTCTATACTTGTGAGGTGTTATGTCGCACCTATGTTCTTAGCAAGATGCTGCTGTTTGAAAGGGAGTGAAAGTTCTTGATGAAAACCTTAACTTACTTCCTCTGGTCCCTTTAACAGACTCCTTCTTCGGTATTAGTGTGTTAACATAGATGTTATCTGCAGAGATGCATAAGTGATCGAGCTTTTCTCTCAACAGAAAGGAAATGGTGATAGGGGGTTTCCATAAAAATTCTTTGATTTCAAAATTTATTCTCCCTGAGGTCCAAAATAGCCCAAATTTAACTTTCAGAAGATGCTGCAGAGCTATTTTTTGCTGAGCTTTTGCTGAGGGTTGAAGAGCATGAGGCAAGCTGGGAATTTTGTTGTGATTCTGGGTTGATTTGATTTATGTGGGCAGGGAGTTATTTGGACTGAGCAAGTAATTTTGTTTGTTATGAATATTTCTAATTAGTTATAAGCCCTGAAAACTTTGAGATAAAGGCATTTTGTTTATACTTTGGGAAAAATGAATAAAATAGATTATATATTTAAGCCATTTTTGTAGTGATTTACTTTTCCTTTTACGTGTGTGTAGTGAACAGATTATCTTTTATTTTATGATTCAGTTTTCCATCAAGTGCTGCTTCCCCTCTGCTGGCACATCAGCGAGGATCTGTGGAATTTAATTGGCCTCTCTTTAGGCTCATGATCTTCCTTGCCAGGTCAATTTTATATTTAAAAAACAACAACAAAAACTCCCTCATACCTTCTCCAGAAAACAAGATGTCTTGTGGTTTTGGCCAAAAACTCTGACTAGACCTTCCAAATTCAGAGGGCTATTTTTTGGCAGGGCAACATCATAGCTCCAAGAGCTATCCCTTGGCAGCGAGCTAAGCTTGTCTTCTCTGCAGAGACTGGTGAAATACTGAATCGGAGGCTATGCTTTTTAAGATGCTAGTGAAGTGGACCCAGTTAATTCCGATTCTTTTTAGATTAGAGCAATGCCCAAATTAGTTGTATAGAGATGGGGAAAAGTATGATGTCTGTGTCTTTTTACCAGAACAAGCGTGTTCCCTACTAGTGCATCAGTGAAGTCATTTTCTCATGCTTTCTTACTGTCTCTTCCTCCATACAGTCAGATTCTCTGCTTCTTTTCATCCCACTCGAACCATTTAGATCAACACAAATAGAAAAATATTTCTCTTTAATTAGCATTTATACTTAGCTTGCACTTCTTTCACTTTTTGCTTGTCATTAATGTGTGTGAAGATTAAAAACAAAATGAAAGCTGGTGTTCAGGCTCCTAGGCTGATTGTGGAATAGAGATATTGTTGGAAGTGACTAAGAGCAGTCTGGTGAAGTGGGTGTAGATAACATCCAGACTGAGGTGCACATATTTGTATTTATGTATGTGTGGGGGCTTTCTGGAAGAAACAAACAAATTCACTTCTAATATAGGCTACAGCTAAATCCTGGATATTGGCATCCTTAAGCTCTGGTATCAGGGTGAGAAATTTGGACAGGTGCTTTGTCAGTTCAAACATTATAGGCATTTAATATATTCTAACTTAGGTCCATGTTGTGGACGGGGAGGTGGATTAGGAATTGGCTCGATGGCAGGGTGCAGAGAGTGGT
>NW_020454772.1:120877-123418 GCF_003342845.1 Nothoprocta perdicaria
CATGAGGATCAACAAGGGCAAGTGCAGGGTCCTGCACTTGGGGAGGAATAACCCTGGACACCAGTACAGATTAGGGGTGGACCTGCTGGAGAGCAGTCCCGCAGAGAGGGACCTGGGTGTCATGGTGGACGACAAGTTGACCATGAGGCAGCAGTGTGCCCTGGTGGCCAAGAAGGCCAACGGGATCCTGGGGGGCATTAAGAAAGCATCTCCAGCAGGTCGAGGGAAGTGATCATCCCCCTCTACTCAGCCCTGGTGAGGCCACATCTGGAGTACTGTGTCCAGTTGTGGGCTCCCCAGTACAAGAGGGATGTGGAGCTGCTGGAGAGAGTCCAGCGCAGGGCTCCCAGGATGATCACAGGCCTGGAACATCTGCCCTATGAGCAAAGGCTGAGAGAGCTGGGCCTGTTCAGCCTGGAGAAGAGGAGGCTGAGGGGGGACCTGATCAGCGTGTATAAATACCTCAAGGGAGGCAGTGAGGAGGAGGGGGACGGCCTCTTTTCAGTGGTGGCCAGCGATAGGACTAGAGGAAATGGCTTCAAACTGAAGCATCGGAAGTTCCACAGGAACTTAAGGAAGCATTTCTCCACTGTGAGGGTGACAAAGCACTGGAACAGGCTGCCCAGAGAGGTTGTGGAGTCTCCTTCTTTGGAGATCTTTAAAACCCGCTTGGATGCAGCCCTGTGCCACGTGCTCTAGGTGACCCTGCGTGAGCAGGGAGGTTGGACTCGATGGCCTCTGAGGTCCCTTCCAACCTTGGGCATTCTATGATTCTATGTTTTGTGTGACATCAAACAATTAGGGCCTACTTTTCACTTCACTTTGTTACTGGATTAGCTTGATTTCACCTTTGCCGACATCTGCAATTAATATTTTAAAAAAAACCCTCTACAAACTAAGTATGTGTATGTGTGTGTAGGGGAAAAAAAAGTAGGATAGGGCAGTTGAAGCAAAGAGGACTAATTTGCAGAGAATCGCATACATAAACTTATTTGGGTAAGGTGAAAATATTTTTTTTTAGCAGAAATTGCCAAGAATGGTTTTCTTAGGTTTTGCCCTTCAGGATAGAATATTACTCTTTTGGGAAAAAGTTGAAAGAAATGCCGCATTTTTGGGCGGTGATGGGAGAGGAAAGGGATGCGAGTATCAAAAATCATTTATAGCACAAATGTGTTCAGAAAAAAATCACTTGGAGGGCTACCCTCCTAAACTATAAAATGTGAAATTGGGGAGCAGGTGTATATTTCATTAGTTACTGTAGATGGATTGGACATAATGTTGAGGAAACTCTAGTGTCTGAAATATTGCTTCTTCCTTTCCTGCTCATTCAGGTTAAAATTTGCTTCTGGAAATGTGAACAAGTGATAGAATTTGGGATGTGTTGCACTTGCAATGACCTCACAAGAAGACTGGCCCAGAACTGAGACAAGCCATGTTGCGCTGACCTTAAATATCAGCTAGTAAAAGCTTGTTTATATAGTTTTTTTCAACTCTGTTTCCCAAATGTCTCTGGATGTTATAGAACATAGATGTAATAATTATTTTACTTTTTCATTCTCACACAAACTCACATAAATATTAAAGAACACAAGCATACTACAGCATCAAGTAGATACCTGTATAAAGAAAGTAAATATATAAATTTATATCTATCATGTAAAAATTAATAGGAAATTAGTGCAGATCTGCTAATGAGAGAAATCTTCCCTCTTCCTTGAGAATGAGCCTGATCTGATTTTTTTTTTTTTTTTTTTCTTTCTCCCCTTAGAAATACCAGGCCCAGTTTCTTTTGGCAGAAGACAAAGGGACTCCAAATCTATCAGAATTAGCCATTTTTAAAAGTGGGTTTAAGTAAATGAACTTCTAGATACTCCCTGCAAGTGAAATAACAGGGATGGAGAGAAAAAGAGGGAGTGATGCTTCTAAAAGCATCTTATTATAGTTTTAATTTAGATGGGCTTTGGTGCTAATGATTCATTAGGTTATGCCCTTTAAGTGGTCTTGTCTTGAAAATGCCAACATTTTGAAGCGGACCTGGATATTTCTCAGATGTCAGATCTTGCACTTATTAAGAGGGGATTTTTATTTTTTTTTATTTAAGATCTTGTAAATTATGTACGCTGCAGAACTTCTGCAGTTTTTCTTTCTGCCTCTGGACTAACTGGGGGAGGTAGTAACACACTGAATTAATGTCTGTTCCATTACTTGGAGTAATGGTGTGGTGATGAGATATCTGCGAGGCTTGAAAAGATGAACAAGAATTATTTCAAGTTCCAACTGCTTACAGAACAAAGAAAAGCCAGAAAAGACTTGTATGTGTGGGTCTTTGAGGCATATAAGACAGAGGCTGATGGGTTACTATTCTTTCTTGAATTTCTGGCGTCTAAGTGACAGCATAAGGTGTATTTTTGTCTCCTATTTGCAGCTTAAGATAGCTCATTTCCTTGCTTTGTCTGTCACTTTGTATTGCCTTTTTTTTTTTTTTTTTTTTAATTATTACTTTAGCTCTTAGAAACTGTAGTCATGGGACAGCGTGGTGCT
>NW_020454772.1:125171-155229 GCF_003342845.1 Nothoprocta perdicaria
CCAGGATCCCGTTGGCCTTCTTGGCCACCAGGGCACACTGCTGCCTCATGGTCAACTTGTCGTCCACCATGACACCCAGGTCCCTCTCTGCGGGGTGCTCTCCAGCAGGTCCACCCCTAATCTGTACTGGTGTCCAGGGTTATTCCTCCCCAAGTGCAGGACCCTGCACTTGCCCTTGTTGATCCTCATGAGGTTTCTCGCCGCCCAGTCCTCCAGTCTGTCCAGGTCCCTCTGGATGGCAGCACAGCCCTCAGGGCTATCAGCTATTCCTCCCAGTTTGGCATCACCAGCAAACCTGCTGAGGGAGCACTCCAGCCCTTCATCCGGGTCGTTAATGAATAAGTTGAACAGGACCGGACCGAGGACCGACCCCTGGGGGACACCACTAACTACAGGTCTCCAACTGGACTCCGCGCCACTGACTACCACTCATGCCAAAGCGATAACCAGAGGAATTAGATTTGAATGCTAGCATTTTTGTTTATTTGTTTTAATATTCTAACAAATATCATACAATTCTTTGTTTTTTTCATTCTCTCCTGTTTTCCTTTCGTTGCACCACCAAACCTATTTTTCTTGCTGTTTAGTCATATTCTATCGTAACAGTGTTACTTTAGCCCCAACTAGGAATGGATGCAATAATGCTGGTGAGGAGCAAGCATAATGGCTTACTTCTGCAAATTATTCTTCTATGCATCTACCTACTCTTCCTGTAATTCCATTGAAAGAATAGGTCATGAAAATTCTGTAGCACTTGCCTTGTAAAACATCATGGAAGAATACTTGGGAGATCCAGTAGAGAATGCCTTTTCTAAAAGGGGAGGAAAAACTGGATCCATCTAACGATCAGACACTATTCCGCTGATCTAGAGGTACAATAACCTTTAAAAAAAGACTCAATCAGAGTTTAAAAAAAATCACAGGTGTACACATAGGTGTACGTCAAGTCCAGTTTCATCAAAGCATTAAGACTGCTTCATTGAGAAGAAGGTATCTTATGACACAAGCATGGTCTCATGTAGTGGAGATAAAGCAATGCAGTACAGGAATAGAATGTACAACACTGCAGATGGTTCAAGATCTTACCATGGAAGTGGTAATTGATTAGCAGAATGCTCTGGATAGTTGACATTTTAGTATGGCTACAGTTGCCTTGTGCACCTCACAGATTAATGAAGAAGGCTTTTACATTTCAGAATATTTCAGAATATTTCAGAATATTTCAGAATATTTCAGAATATTTAAGGTTGGAAGGGACCTCTACAGATCATCTAGTCCAACCTTCCTGCTCAAGCAGGCACACCTAGAGCATGTGGCACAGGGTGGCATCCAGGCGGGTTTTGAAGACCTCCAGAGTAGGAGACTCCACAACCTCCCTGGGCAGCCTGTTCCACTGCTCTGTTACCCTAACAGTAAAGAAGTTGCTCCTCATCTGGAGACGGAACTTCTTATGCTTCAGTTTGTGGCCATTACCCCTCGTCCTATCGCTGGCCACCAGTGAGAACAGCCTGTCCCCTTCCTCCCTGCATTCTCCCTTCCTGAACTTATACATATTAATCATATCCCCTCTGAGCCGTCTCTTCTCCAGAGAAAAAAGGCCCAGCTCACTCAGCCTCTCATTTATTTTACACCAGTGGGAGCTGCATATCTAAAGTTTTGAAGTTTTAGGTATACCCATTGTATACACTATAATAATTGCACAAAATAAAGTTGTGAAGTAGCTAAACTTCAGAAGCAAATGAATCTGTTGACAAGCTCCTCCATATCAATTCATAAAATTCAGAAACTCTTAATTAACATAAGTTTGTCAGTACATCAGACAGTTTTTGTCATAAAATATTGACCTCTTGGCACTGATTTTTTGGTTGGAATGGAGTTGGACTACTTTTGAAAATGTAACCCATGTTTTAAACATGCTGAATGGTCCAGAATTAAGGCCATCTCAGCAATAGCAAACTCTTACCTTTTAGTCTTTTTGTAATGCCCTGTCAAGTAGTGAATGCTATCAAGTTGTTGTTAAATAGTGGTTCCTAACATATGGCCAGTCTCGGGAGGTACCTCAGACATTAGCAATTAGCATGTTTTGTCACGATGTTATTTTCAGAGTGTACAGTTTAATTAAAATAGGTAGCAGTGAAACAGTTAGCTATGTATACATCAGCGAGATGCATTAGGCTTTAAGCAGGCTGAAGTTTATAATGGCATGAATTTTGACAAGTTTAACTAGTAAACATTTCAGAAGCGGTTAAGTTGCTTTGAAATGTAAGTTTCTGTGACTTTGAATTAATTCATTAGAGTTTTTTTTTTTAAAAAAAATATGCCCAACTCCCTCAGTATTACTGAATAACCTATTAGTCTGGTAGGTCACTACCTATCATGTATGCTTAAACCATAGCAAAATGAATTCATTATCTTGTGATATTGCTAGGAGCTGATATTACCTTCTTGATCATTGAGAATTAATTCTGTAATTTCAGTTTCCTGATATAGGAAGTAGAAATTGAGTATGAGGAGTAGGAAACTTAAATTTGTAGTTAGATATCCACTAAGCAGCTTGAGATTTTGCTTTTGGTATCCATAGGATACCAAAAGTTGCTATCTCACTAACAGAAAGTTTATGCTTATACATAAAGGTCTATTTCACTTACGACAGCTGCAGACACTTATGTATCTACATATATGTAGGTGTGTATGAATACATAAAAGCATGGAAATTCTAAGTTTACAGTATTTTTTTTTTTTTTTTTTGGAGAGGAGGGACTGGGGGAGAGTATTCTCAGTGGACTAAGATTTCCAATATGAAATTTGTCAGCAGTGTAAATAACTATTCCCACTACAACTCTAGCTCTAGAATTTAATGTCATAACATAAGAGCTTCTCCCTTTTTTGTGGACGTTTTATTTTCCTGTATCATGAACTTCTAAGGCTTTTTTTTTTTTTTTTTTTTTTTTTTTCCTCCTCTCTTCTCTCTCCTTCCCCCCTACCCCTCCTCTTCTCTCTCCTCTTCAGAGAGGCAGTACATCCACAGCTCCAGGTGAAATCAGGGGTGGTATGGGGGCTCAGCACCTTGTGAAACACAGTTTGTGTTCCATTCCAGTTGGTTCCCGTACTGCTTTCAAGTAAATTTCTATACTTTTTTTTTTTTAATAATGGGGTAGACTAAATCGAACTTTTTCAGAATGTCTCTATTAGGCGGCTGTAAGCCTTTGAACAGAAGAAACAGAATCTGCTGGGTATATTCGCCATTTGAATTGTCACTTTTTCTTCCCTATGCCTGATTATACAGGCATAAATTAGGTAAAAGTTCTTTTACCTAATTAGGTTATTAGGTGTCAAGCCTGTTTGCTAAAGACTGTAAAGGATGAAGGTAATATTTGCATTAAAATCTTCCCTTAATTTTTCCTTGCTTTTTTTCCTTCCACATTTGACCAGCTTCATGAAATGAAGAGGTCAGATAAGCATATTCCCTACTACTTTAAATTAATGAAGTAATGTGTTTTTGACTATGCTTACAGGAAGGATTTTTGCAAGATGACCTGCCATGTGTGATAACTCTTTGGTAGGGCCATACCAGACTGAGGTTGTGGGGAGCTTAGGGTGGCCTGTCATTGCATGGGAGCCTCCTGCTGCCAACTTTTCTTCCTGGGTGTTGCACTGACACCTAAGGACAAGGAACGGATTGGCTTTCCCTGGCAAGCTGTGCTAGACTATTTACTCACTTAAGATGAAACAGCACTGATGAACTTGAAAGTGCATTCTGAATATTACTTCAGACATCTCTAGCTTTCACTGCTTTCTTGGAACAAATGGGACCAATATTCTCAAGTTCAGCTTGGTTGTTTTCCTGCAGGAAGGTGAGAGGTGGCATATGCTGCAGAAAGTATCTTAATATGTTTTGTTTTAACAGATGTACTTTCTTAACCTGGAGATTTTAAAGAACTGCGTATCTGTATTTTGATAGCATCCACCTGACCTTTGAGATAAAAAGAGGTCTTTTCTTTTTTAACTCTCAATTTCACAACTGTTCTCATAGCTCCTCAGATAAGACAGTGAAGACCAAGGTATAAATGCTGAGATAGGAGATGAATTTTTAAAGTTCAGTCTATCTATCGCAACTATCTGTTACCCTATCCAGCACTGGTAAGAGAATGCAACATCTAATATGCTACTGTCCTCTTAAAAACACCTCAAGTCAACAATTTTCTATTGTTATGATACAGGTTTTTAAACTGAGTATAAGCAACTGCCTCTATTTTACATGTTCCTCAGCAGTGCCCCATTCCTCTTGGAGCTACGGATGGACTCCTCTGAAAATGATATTATTGCTTTATTTTGCCTCTTACTATAACTTAGATTGACTGTCTGGCTGCAAATTTAAAATTAATGTGACTAGATCACAGCAAACAAGCCAGAAGACTAGAGAGCAACAAGAGAAGAGAGAAACAAGGCATATTATACATGAGTTCAGTGAAAATGCATGATTAAGGTTAAGAAAAATAAAACAGCTCTGAAAACAGAAGCTACAGATCCTGTAATTGGACCTGAACTATTTATGCAGTGTGTTATCTTGTAGCTGCTGGCAGTGACTGCCTTTTGGAAGGTAACAACATCTTAACTTTTTGTATGTGTTAGTGCATAGGATTGTATAGAAATACTGGCAAATTTTCTTGCCTTAATCTTTTTATCTTTATCTTTTCCTATCTTAATCTTTTAATCTTTAATCTTACTTTCTTAATCATTTACCTAACCCATTCAGTAGTCCACTTCTGATGTCAGAGCTATTAGATCAATGTCTGTGCCGCTTTCTTCAGAGCTTGGCTTGCTGTTGGCCTTCTCAGAGGACATTTTAGGGTAACACATGGATACAGTATTTCACACACTGGTACCATTCATTCACTAGATTCTACTTCTTATAACCTATGGCTTAGTATTGAATTATTTCTCCCATCTTCCTCCTGCCCTGCTAAACCAGGACAACAGTCACTAGAAAAATATTGCTTTTATTATTGTAGTGTCATTTGTGATGTCCTACTGTTGTTTGTTGTGTTGTCCCAGTGTTGTCCCACTTAACAATGTCGTTTTTACACAAAGCAAGAATCTTAAAGATGAAGTGATTTGTCCAAGTATACAACACTGATCACTGAAGAGGTTAAATTTGGAATAAAGTCAATTTGCATTTGTATTGACTATAAACTGTGCTAGAGACTAGTGCAATTGCCAGCCAGCCACTTGTTATATTCTGTTTAATGCTACTGGTGTGGTGTGAACAAAAGTAATAGCGGCAGTATCTATAGCGAAAGTGGGTTGAGCTATGTAATGTGTTACTGCTTCCCTATCAAGAGCTTATGGTACCACCTGAATAATCCTAGCACTTTTGGAAAATGAAAGAAGGTGACTATCTAGCCATGTGATACCTAATATGATACAAATTCGCCTCAACAAGGTCTTCGCTTCAGCAGTCTAGAAAGCTAACCATCTTGACAGGAAGTTATCTTCCATTGAACTGTGTATGTAGAAACTCTTGAACTACTAAACACCAAAATTATTACAATTTTATTTTTATATTCACCATATTTCAAGGGCTGGAGGGGAACATAGTTTTCATTTTTTCTTGTCTTCAGAGGCCTTTTTGATATAACAAAGCATTGTTTATGTTGTGCATTTTTTAAGCTATTTTCCTATAACCCTCTTATGATGGGAAGAGGTGCACAAAAATGTAATGTCAGAATGTTTGAAATAGAATGAGGTTTGTTTAAAATACGTGTGAACAATAAAACTGGAAAGAACTGTTCTGCCTTTATGATTGCTTTAACAGTGATCAGTGAAAGGAGGAAAAAAGCATAGCTCTTAAAAATAATCTTAGGCTTTCTTGTGCAGTTTAGAGGGCTTGAAGTTTATCTTCTATAAAGACTCCATGACAAAGCTGATATTACTTGTACATAGAGACAATAAGCTGAAATCTACTTTTATGAAGGTGAAAATATTGACACTGACTTCAAATTGGTGTTGATGGTGACTTCAAATTGGTCTTTTCTTGGTGTTTTTTATTGGGACTCAGTGAGTTTCTGTGATGAATCCATGCTGGTCCATCCAGAGTGAACAGGTAGATCCTGGAATAGGGCCTAGTGGAATCTTGCAGTTGAACCTGCTTGCTGAAAAAGGCTAACAAAACCACTCATCCTTGCTGTAGACAGGTCAAAAAAAAAAAAATTACATGCATTGGAAAAAAAAAATTAGACTCTTTCATGGAAAGAAAATTCATGGATGAGGAAGACTCCAACACTGATTCAAGTCCTTAAACTACAGAAATGGGGAGGCTTGGAAATATCACCACCTGTGCCTGACAGGCTGTTGCTGGATATGGTATACTGGGTTAGATGGATATAGCCCAATGTGGCGTTTCCAATGCCTTTGGAAAGGTATATGGTTATATTATTTTGCAGTAATTTTATGAAATATAACCATTGCAATAGTGAGCTTGGTGTTTATATGTGCACACGGGCACACTATGTAGGGCATGAAAGGCAGGAAGCTCACAGAATTAAGGCATTTCACAAGTCTTCAAAAGAATAACTTAGAGTAAAGCAGGGACCTCATTTTAATTTTTCCTGATTTCATCAAAACACATTCTTAAATGCTTTGAGGTAGATATTTCAGGAGGTCAAAGATTGTTTTTTGGGGGATTGTTTTTTTTTTTTTTTTGTATTATACTACATGTTATAGTATGTATACATGTATGTATACATATAGTATGTATAGTAATAACATAGGACATATTGCAAAACAGTTATTCTGATAGTTTTTTTTAGGCATGCTGGCAGTGACCTTCAAGCCTCAGACCTTCAAGCCATGGGGACTTGGGAACTGTGTTACCCTAGATCTGTGATGCCAAGCAGCTGAAGTCAGGTAGGCTTGTCCCAATGATGGGGCTTTTACAAGGAAACCTGATGGGTCCTATCAGCAGTTTGCTGTGAAATAGGCGATTGAGCAAAATGCTTCTATTTTACCACATTGATCCTATCGTATCTGGAGTAAGTGACCTCTGCAAAAGCCAAAAAGGAGTTGTGGAGCTAAGGGCATCTTGATGACACAGGGCAGGTCATCTGGTTTTCTTTTGTTTTTCCTCTTTTCTTTTTTTCATTTTGCTTTAGCCTTGTCAACTGGCTGAAAGGGCAGCTTTTGCTGTAGATGTTACTGAAACATCTCAAGTTTCCCACTTTCTTGTATACTTGCATATTTCTGTAAATGTGCACAAATCAAATCAAACGTGAAACTACTGGAAAAAACATAAGTACTAACAAAAAAAAGCAATTCCATAAAGCATCCACTATGGATTTTGAAGCGTAGAGCTATACTGGCTACAGATTATGATTGTGTTCTTGCTGACACTTATATTCCAGTATTTTGTTGTAAGTGTAAGTTTTAGTTTAAGGTTTTTTTTTGTTTTGTTTTTTTTAAGTCTTAACTTAGTAGTACAGGCACACTGAGCTACACTGTCTTAGGGAAGAGTATTAAGAGGTCATGTTAAAACTGAACATATCTTCAGATGAAGTTGACTTTATTTTATTTATTCTCTTTGGGACACGTCCAGACCTGATGACCTATTAAAGAATAGGGTTATAACAGCAGCTCCTTAGGTAAGTACCAAATCACCTGAGACAGGTGAATGAATATAACAAAATTCTGATGGTCGGCAATGTAAAGGACCTTGCTGCAGACAGAGTTTCTTGACATGTCTTCTAACTCAGGGAAAGGTCTTTCTACCTTCCTTGTCGTCGTCTTTTTTTCTTTTTCTTTTTCTTTTCTTTTATTTTTTCTTCCCCCCCCTTTTGTGAAACACATCATCTGAGCCACCAGGCTGGGATGGTCACTTTGAATTTGCTTTAACAAACAGCTTTCAAAGTCCAGCAATGTGGCACCACTAGAGATACACTCTTACCAGAACGTGCACAATTTTTTGTTGAGATCAAATGGAAATGGCAATAATAGAAAATAAAAATCTAAATTAAGGGAGAGAGAGTCAATAAATTTTTAATCATACAAAATTTAATACTTATGTTAAGGAAAAGAATATTAAAAGTCATTTTATAGAGTGAATTTATATTGGAGCTGATTTTAAAGTTGTACAGCTTTGAGTGATATGATAATCATGCATTTTTCTCCCAGCCCCCCTCAGTGGTACTGGGGGATTGAAATTTATATACTCAATAACTGGAAAAGAATCATAAAGGATCAGACTGGAGGAATCTGTCTCGCTCCATTTTTTCCTGTCACTCCCATAGCGATTTTAATATTTTTCTTATATCTCTGCTTATTTCCAGTGCCAAACATTGTTTTCAAATACAGTGGGCTTGGAAATGAGTACTTAAAGCTGCATGATTGTCGGCAAACTACCATGATTTTCAGGTACTACAATAAAACCATTTGCTATTAAAAAATAAAAAATACAAAACAGGATGCCAGCTCTAAGTGTAACTAAATAGTCTTGTTGTGTGCTTGAATTTTAACTGTTTTAAACAGTTGCTCCCTCATTCTTCTGCCTTGGTGTTAAGGAGGAAAAAAAAAGATTTACAAAAGCTAACATTACAGCACGTTTCTTTCACCCTTTCCAGATATGAATTAAAGACAGGGTAGTCTATTCAACAGTCTGCTAGGCTGAGAACCAGACAATGCTTTATATTACGAATTCATTTAGCCAGTCTTTACTTTACAGATGGGAAACTGAGGCGTAGGATAGCAAATAGTCTATCTAATTTATCATCCTGTGCAATATGTTTTGTAGTCTAGAGCTGCAAGACATAGTATAGTATTATCATGAAATATTTGGGGCAAAATGCTGATGAGTTTTAAAGATTTAATTTCTTGCTTGTTAATTTTCTTTCATACTTTTGATGTACAAGTTCCTTTTCAAATTTGTCTGTGAGCTATGACTGGAGATGGCAGATGTATTGAGTTCCTCACAGAAACGGAGATGTGTTTTACCTAAAAGCAGCCTAGTCAAATTGGTACAGGGTATCACTTGGAAGGATTAGTGAAGCTACTTCAGTATCCTCTAAGAGGCAGGAGACTACCAAAATGTTCTGTGCGCAGAATGAGTTTGGAGTAAATGGATAGATGTTCTTTCCTCAGTTAAAATGAAATAACGGGGGTAAAAAAGATGATCTCATTATGCGTCCTGTCTTTTAAAATCTGATTCATATGGGCATCTCGCATTTTATCATGAGCTTCTGCTCAATGTGTTACGATGACACAGGCTCAGTATGACCCTTTGCTTTGAAGCAAGAGGCTGTTGCCTTTGAAACAGATTAGGGCATCTTGGAAGCCCCTTGAAGACTGAGAACAAAGGATGCACTGACCATATAGGCAGTCTCTAAGAAACTTATCTCAATGCATTTTTGGATAATTCACAATGGTATATGCTTGCTAGCATATTTACAATGGTATATGCTTGCTAGCATATTTACCCGTGTCTAGTCCCTGACCCCTACACTTTAAAAGGGAGGAGAGGGGTGGACGAGGGAAGGAAAAATAAATAAATGAAGACTAAGGTGAGGTTACTCTGACCTGGTGAAACCTGCATGGAAAGTGTGGGTTACTGTGGGTTTGTGAAACGATGTGAATGAAGTTTGTCACATTCTAGCAACTAATTCCTTACTGGTGGATGTTTTTCGTATTCTGACTTCTTTGAATTATTGTTTTCTGTCAACACTCTCTATAGTTGAAGTGCAGAGTACCCTCTAAAAGATGAACACTTGTTTTGAATCGGTTCCTGGATACTGACTCTAGATACTGTCTATGCACTCAAAATTGTGATGTGAATCTGAGTGTCAGCAAGAGTGATCATTGGTTGTAAAGGATGCTGCTTAACTTGCTAGTCTCTCTATCCATTTGCACTTATAATTCATGCTTGAGGTATAAAAATGATGAGAAAATGCATAAACTAAAAATGGGTTTATATTATAGGGGGTGAGAGCAGGCAGGAGGATGCAGAAAATCCATTCAGAGTATAATGAAGGCTCTACCTACATAGAATCTTTGAGACTGAATAGCTTTGCCTCCAAAATATCCAGGGAGAAGTGTGGGACCTTACTGGACCAACCAATACCTATTTGTGAAGCAGTGCATGAAGCCTCTCAGGAGGACTTCACGGGGTCATCTCTGAAAAGTGATTTAAAACATGGGGAAGCAGGAAAGATTAGAGTGAATTTTGTTAGCTGGTAGGAGCAGATGTGTATAGAAGGACCTGAGGTGTCACCTCTCTGCTTGGGACTCTGATACACCTGATGCTGCCATGCCTCAGTTCCCACACTGCTTGTAGAAAAAGTGGGAAAGAGATATACTTAAGGGAGGGAACTCTTCCATGATGAGTTTTGACTATTGGGGTCTATTTTGTCAGCTAAGCTGGAGAACAGAGAAACAATCTTCACAAGGCTATAGAAGCTATCCAAATTTCTCTACCAATTAGAGGGACCTTTGCTAGTCTGAGTGAATGAATTGGGCTTATAGGGAAAGGTTAAGGCCCTCCTTTACCTGGGACAGAAACAGTAGATTTTGTGCTCTGAGTACCTGCTTTCAGTAGTGTCTGAGAACAGGAGGTTTCAATCCTGTGGATTTGTACATTTTGTCTCTTGTTTAACAAGAATATTTGAGTTAAAAAGGTTTAGATGCTCCAAATTAGACCCCCTAATGAGTCAGAAATAACTTCAGAAAGATGCTTCAGTGCTAGATCAGTAGTTTCCTGCTTTCTCATGTAAAAATCTTGCTCCCTTTGAATCTTCTTCACCTTTTGACTCCTCCCTGAGCATCCATGGCAGCATCATCTCTTGGCTGTCTGACCACCATCTTGGCATATCTGGGATTTGCTGCTGTTTTCTGTGTGTTGCTGCCAATTCTTCCCTTCCCCTTTTCCTAACCTTAGGGTTAGATTTTTCTCCTAACCCCTCCAGTGTTTTATGACTCTTTGTTGAAATGATCCTGTGTAAAGTGAGCACAGATCTGGCTCGGTTTCTTGGCTTGGACTCTGAAGTTGGTTTGTATGTTGGCCTCACTTGTTAGGAACTTGTGTGCTAATGTACCACAATATAAATGTACTGATAGAATACTAAGTTTAAATATTTTAAATCACGGGAAAGGGTGAAATAAATGATGTAAGGAGTTCCAAAAGATTTATTTAAAAAAAAAAATAATAAAAATAAAGCGTGTTTAAAAGCTGTTGGGTTCATAATACAATTCACTGTGCTTTTCATTATATACATTTTTTTTTTTTTTTGTATGCGCTCAGCTTTGTTCTGCTGAAGCATAATTTGTCCTGTTTTTAAACTGGCTGCATGCTGTTAATACCCACTTGCCAGGACCTCTTCTTCCCTCTCCCTCCATGGAAAAACACACACATGCACGCACGCATACGCATATATATCTTTGCCTTTGGAAAGCATGATGCTGAGGCATGAGAAGAGGAACTGTCTAGTAGATATTTGTCTTGGCATTTCTCGATAGTTACATAATCACATCTGGTAATGTGGAGAGCTTAGCTGCTGTTATTTTTTACATGGTAACCAGAGATAATAAGCAGTGGTGGTGAGACCTAAACCTTACACCAAATTGCTCACAGTAAGCAAAAATAGGAAATGTATTTCCATACTGTCTTGCAGTTTCTCTTCTCTTTGACACAAGCGAACAGAAACCTGGGACTGGTAGTATTGCTACAAGTTTGGTAAACAAGAAGTAACGCAAGTGAAGTGTATGGGTTTTTACTCCCTTTTTCTTCCCTCCCTTCTAGAGAAAGAAGTGGTCTTCACTTAGTTATTTGTGTTGCAGGTCACAAAAACACGTTTTTGTCATTGGGCATGAAGTACTTGCCCTCCACACGGAACTTCTTCTCAAGGTTAATCCTTGAATCAAGGACTCTTCTTGTTCTTGACCTCTATGGAGATATACTCGGTACATATTACTATATTATGAGTATAGGGTTAGGATAAGAAAAACAAACCTCTCAAAACCTTTTCTTTTTTTCTTTCTCCCCCACAAGTGTAATGACTTTTCCCAGTCAACTCAATTTGCTGGCAGTTTAGAGGTCACAGTAGGAGCAGACATTGAAGGAGCTTCTGGAAGAATAGAAGTAACTAGAGCTTGTGGCACCACAGTCTCTGCTGGGTCAGCCGTGTTGGGACAGGATTTCAGAATAGCAGAGCCCGAAGAAAATGCTGTAGCAACAAGAAGCAGGAAATGCATGATCTGCATGGCTCCATGCAGATGCAAAACCACCAACGCTGGCTTTGGCTATATGTGTGACTAACTTGATAAAAAGCACTTTCAGCCATTAATGGAAAAGGATGACACCACTCCTACTTAATGCATTCTGTTTGGGGATGGAGATGGGCTAACCTAGCAGCATTGCCAGAATACTCCTTGTGAACACTTCTTTTTATAAAAAGTAAAGGGCAAAGAAAGTGCGGAAAGAAGTGAGAAATGGCTTCAAGGTATGCAGCAGCAGGAAGGGACTTAATAGGAATGGTCAAGGTTGTGTTCAGAGGACTGGAAGCATTTGTAGAGCCGGAACTGTGCTAAAAGTACCTCTTGTGAAATGGGCTGTTGGATTACAGATGCTTTAGTTTTTAGATGCACTTGCCAGCACGCATTTGTCACTAGTGGATTGGGACCAGACGGCCATTCATGTAACAAGGTTCTCGCTGCAAATTTGCAACACCGGAGACATT
Organism: Nothoprocta perdicaria; assembly: GCF_003342845.1. Classification (NCBI taxonomy): domain Eukaryota; kingdom Metazoa; phylum Chordata; class Aves; order Tinamiformes; family Tinamidae; genus Nothoprocta; species Nothoprocta perdicaria. The sequence continues at coordinate 137,888 of NW_020454772.1, forward strand.
CTTATGCAAGTTTTCTGCCTGAATACTGACACAGCATGATTCTTTATCAAGTCAGAGCTAACACTTCCACAGTGAAAGAAATATAATTGCAGACCAGCTGAAAATTAATGTTATAGTCTTACAATCCATGTCACAATCCTGATGACATTTGTAGTACAATATTATAATGATGTGAAGGATGGAATAATTTTAATGGTTGACCTTGGCATTCAAATAGCATCTAATAGCTGCAGCTTTGCAGGGAAAATAGGTTTCAATGTTCAATTTCTAAATCTAGATTTAAAATACCAAAACTTAGTGCCTGCATATCAAGTTTGCTTTGGCCTATCTGATGCAGAAAATGTATTTTGGTATTAACATACACGTTTGTGTTCCAAATGTATTTTGTAATAAAAACAAAAGTCTACAGCTTGAAAGTAGGAAGCATCAGATGTACTTGCAGTTACTTTCTTACTTTAAGATGAGAGAAAAGGGTTTATGAACATATTCTGTGGAATTCAATAAACAGAACAAGAGAAGTCTGTCATTGCAGAAAATAGAATTGTAAATCAATGAGAAACTGATTAAGGGCAGAAGAAACAGAGCCCTCAGTAGGGTTCACACTAACCATGGAAATTTCATAGAATGGTTGTCCATCTCAAATGCAAAAGGGGTTTAGTTAAGCAATAAGAGTATCTAGTGGTGTAACACCATGGATCAGAATGGCCAGACATACTCAAAAGCCTAGAGACAAATGAAATCTCAGGCTTGTCTTAATACCTTAAGGTGGTTTCTGGATAGAGCAGTGGTCCTGTCTCCTTAATATAGCGAATTCCTCCAGAGTCTGGATGAGGTGTAGTCAAAGACCTAGAATTTGAATTAGGGACTCCTAAAGAAAACTCTGGTCTAATGGAGACCTAGCAGATGTTGCCCAAGTTGGACAGAGTAATCAGTTCATACTACTTTCATACTGATTTTTGGTACTGCAAATCCAATCAGGTGTGTAGTTTTAGTCAAGGGTTGTTTGGCAAAGGTTGTGAAAAGTCTTTGTTTCATACATGGTGAAGTATCAATCTTCAAGTATCGTACAACACATTCAGCAGCATTTAGTTTAATTCCATTTTCAATAGACTTCACAATGGACATAATTTGAATGGAACTGAAGTTTTTGGAAAATACAAGCAACTGTCTGTAGCGGTGCCTTCTTTCATTGTACGCATAATCTCTGGAGTCAGAGGTGATTATATAAGTGTCACTGGCATCTGAAAGCTTTATGTGGTTTAGCTTTGCTTTCTACACCAAGCATGTATGCTATTCTGAAAGGTCATGATGAGGAAGAAAAAGTAGTTCAAGACATGCCATTTGTGAATGCATTAGAGAAGTAAAGAATGTGATGGCAACTGAGAGAGAAAACAGAGGGTGGAGCATTGTTCACTTAAAAAAAATCTTTACTCAAGCATGATATGATATTATCTCATAATACAAGAAAAAAATATATGGAAAGGCAAAATATTTGTAGTTGTGAATTCCCTAAGATGTCTATGAATAGATTTGTAAGGTTAGTCATACTCTATATTTGGCATGGTATTAGTTCTGGCCCAAAAGTGAGGGGAAACAAACTATAGATGAAAGGCAAGAAACAGTGGGTGAACACAAAGATAACCATCAAAGACAGCTTCAGCTGAGAGCAGGGAGCGTGAGCAACATGCCTCAAGATGGCAATGGGAATGGTGCTTGGCAGCATTCTCTGAACACTGCCGCCTGTCTTGACTCTTTTTTTTTTTTTTAATTATTATTATTTTTTTTTTTTTGGTGGGGAGTGGGGCTCAGTAACACCATGAAACCTATGTAATGTTCAACAGCAACTTCTCAGCATATATTCCTTATCATAGGATCCCGTTGAGATTGTCACCCTTTCCCTCAATGCATCCTCTCTCTCTACCTTGGAACAGAACATATTAAAATGCAAAAGAAGAGGAATAAAAAAGCAAAATGGGGATCAGGAGCAGAGAAACACTCCCCTTCCTGCCCTTCCCCCCTCCCTCCACTGGGAAGCATTGCTTATTCCTCAAGAAATCTCCATTATTACATTTTTTTTTTTTTTTTTTTTAAGCTTCATTGCTAACCACTGACAAAAAATTTGTCTTATAGGTCCCACCATTACACATTCCATTGACATAGGGACCAAGAAGCATTATCTGGAAAGGAGAGCTCACAGTCTACATGATTTCAGCCAATCGGAGATGATGATATTGTATTACCGGTTTCATAATATAAATGAAAAAGATGGCCTTCATTTTGATGAAAGCTGTAAAGTAGCTATTGTGCTTGTTTTGTATTGCAAGGCCCAAATGTATTATTTATGCAATTTTCCTTTTGAAAGGAAAAACTGAAAGAGACTATTTCATTTTACAGCATTCAGTCAAAGCTATTGTCTCATGAATGTGAACATTCCTGCATTTTATCAGCTTCAAATGTAGAAGGCAACTCACAGATCATATATAGAAAGGATTTTTGAAAGTTTGAAAACTGCTTTTTCAAAAAGCTAGACCCTAATGACTCAAGACATTATTTGTGCGTGTGTAGGCTGAATCAACACTTAGCCTATCAGAATGTACACAGAGTAACGTCTTTTTCAAGGTCTTAAACAGCTTTGATTGAATCTTGGTGTACATTAAATTGATAATGTGAGCAGCCTGTAATACACGATATTCATAACAACAGAATACATCTTCATTTGGAAATATACACTTATATGTAAAGTCAGCATCCAACCAAGGATCTCAAAAACAGTGATTGCACCTTCTTGTTATGGCTGTAACACAGGAAATAATGCAAGTATTTCACAAATGGGGAAATTGAGGCATGTAAAATTAGGCGACCTTCTTGGAGTTGTATGGGAAAGTGCTGATAATGTAGCCCAAGTCCTTGGGGTCAGTCCTCTAACATAACCACTAGCACGTGAAAGCTCTCCTGAGGTTCTTGGGTCTATGGAAAAAGAAATCTCCTAGAGATGTTGAATTTTCTACCTATTGGCCTCAGTAGAAGTTAGCTGCTTGCCCTTGAATATCCATTCGAAGTTATTGGTTACTTTTGCAGAGGGCTGCATTAAAAGTTAGATTTATATTCAGCCTCTTCTTCTATGTACTTAATGAAGGGCTCACAAGCGCAGATATATCCTTTTCTTCCTTTTTTTTCTTTAATATATTTTTGATAGAATACCTTTGAAAATTGCAATAAAAATACCTCATTGTCATGCAACTTTCTAGTTTAGTTGTATATTTTTTAATGTCCTTTTCTGGGTTCTGGGATAATTTGTAGGGGTGTGTGTGTGTGTATACACCTTTTAATGTTTACTTACCCCGTTTTATCTTGGGCTAAAAGTCAGTAGAATGAGTCATATCAGATCAGTCACAGAAGTATCTTTTAAGAGACTATGGTGGAAGTAAATAATGTTTATGACAGTTAAATATAAGCTATTGAATTAAAATAATAGAAATTGGATTTATTTCCTCTTCTCATATTCTGGTAGATACTTCAGAACACAAGTATAAGTAGCTTGTATGGATATTCTTAGGCAAATCCATGACTGTAACCAAAATCAAATATACAGAAAAATTAGTTTCAGATGGATGTAGATACACTGAAATTGCTATTTAAAATAAAAGCCCCTTTATTCGTTCAAATTAGGCAGCAACAGTAGCAGCACTGCAATCTTCATTGGTTTTGAAGGGATCACTACCATATTTGGCATAACTAAATATGCTTAGATGTGCTTAGGGAGCATGCCCAGGGAAAGCCCTGGCTAACTTTCTCCTAGTCTGCCTATGAAATAACACAGGTTAAACACAACTGGGTTAAATTGAAATACGGTCCCATTCTGTGCTGATATGGTACGTGTACATGAAAATGAGTACTTGTCATTTAATCAAATAGAACAAACAAAGGAGAAGAAAAACTCCCATTCACTGATTGTAGTTGAGCTAATGTTAGATTATAGTTGTCTGTCAATTCTAAGTACCGAGCCTTAATGTTCTGGATACTTACTTTCCTCAATTGCCTCAATTTATATTTAAAATATGATTTTCTGTGATTATCCTTAGCATGGGAATTCACTTGATCATGTAAACATAAAGTGAACATAGGGAGTGATAATGCAAAGAATGATTTTTTTTTGAAGTTCAAATAAAAGCTCATCTAATTTTTTTCATGATTCACCTAGATTTATCTTTTAGAGATGGCATAAGCAAGTTTGCCATTTCTACTCCTGTATTTTCAGTAGCAATGAGAAATATAGAAAGTAAGTGGATTATCTTGATAGAGTATACTTTCTGTAAATTTTAGGTTAGTTAGTCATATTAGTTGTACTTTTCTCATGTTATAGAAATGAAATGTTTTGATATTGTTACAGATAATTCCTGGTGCTTTCAGGGGTAATACACCGCTGAGGTGATCACAGGTCTTTTGCTTCATTTGAGGGATTAAAAAAAAAACCATAAATCCTGGCCCATAGTATAAATTGCTGTAGGTGAGAAGTTTAGGAACAGATTGGGGCGACAGGTACTGTTTGCTGGCCAACATTCTTATCATTGTTTGAAGCAGATGGCTTCAATTTTGTACTCTGTTTTTCAGTTTGTAAAACAGATTATATAATTATTGATCAAATCAAAAAGAAGTTATTTTATGACTGAGTGGTATATGTCTTGAAGAGAATCTCATTTTATTTGGAAAAGAATTCTCCATTTTGCATTTGAATGTGAAAGCTAGCATTGCTTGAAGAATGAAGACTTTTCTTAAAAGATCTTTTTTTATATTGCAAAGTGTCGCAAGAAATAGTGAGTTGTTCTTAACCAAGCCTATGGTTAATGGCTTAGTTCAGAGAAAAAAAAAGTTGGATTTAACATCTAATGATATTAAGAGCAGTAATAACAGCAGTAATATTGCCCTATCTGTGTGCTGTGCCTCTGTCAAGTACAGAGAAATTTCCCCTTTTCCTTTTACTATTTTTTTTTCTTTCCTGCACTATTATACTTTCATAGCTCTAAAACTAAGGGATAAGGGAAGAAAGCAGAAATCGAAATCTGAATTTGGAAAAGATGGCTAGATCTATGTTGCTGCCGGACTCTGCATGGATGAGGAGCTCTGTAGGGCCAAGGCTGAGGTGGAAAGCATATAGTCAGATAAACTCAAGCTGTTATGAATGGAATGGTAAAGAAATCCTCAATACCTGGCTAGTGAGAAGCCTCATAAAAAGAGAAAGTCCAGATAGATCTGAAAGCTCTGGGTTAAGCTATGTTGTCCATCATAGCCTGATAATTCAAAACATGGAAAAAGATATATAGAGGCCAGTCTTGCTGTCTCTAGTAGGAAATTCATTTCATCTGCTGTACCAGAATTGTAACAAAGACCTGTATGATAAACCCTATACAGAGTGACAGAGACCATCTTTTTCTTGGTGAGAAGGTAATATGCATTACTTAGGACTTTAGCAGTAGCTTAGAAATGGGAACCCCTTGTTTTTCTGGTAGAGTAGCTCTCATTCCAATGAGAAAGTTTAGTTCTTCTACACTCAGCCTTTTGTACTATTAAAGCATCATGGCAGCTGCTGAATTATTTATCTTCTTCCAGCAGACAAAACTAGTATTCCACCCAACACCTTCCTCGTCCAAGAGGAAAAAAGCAGTTTGAGTGAGAGAATGCATTATAAAACCTTCAATACAAAAGTTTACATCATTAAGCATTTTAGGGTTTACGTAGACAACTGTGGCATGCAACAGCACTCACATTCCTAAGTGATTTTTCTCTGCAATCAGAATTTCATTCATTACCTAATTTTCATGCAAGTCCCCTGGCATTTGAAATATGTTTCCAGGTAGGGTCCCCAAGGGCTTCCCCCTCCCATAGTAACTGATTTGCAGTGTCCAAAGACAGATCTAAATATCTTTGGCTCAAATTACTTAAGGGCTGCAAAGCAGGATTTGCTGTCATCTTCATCACATTTCACACCTACCGAACTGATAACAGATTAATATCTGGTCGGCAAATATTTCATCAGTGTCTCCAGCTAAGGCACCTTGCATTATTTTATCTGAGGTCCCCAATGGAAGAAGAGGGAGGTGGGGCGAGGGGGAATGAATTTGCACTCTACAGAAGAATGAGGGTGGGGATCGTAAAGGGAGGAAGAGGAGAAATAAAAAAGGGTTTCTCTTGGTATTACAAGAAAAGCAACAAAGCTAGTCCTGGCAAAGTTCTCTGCTCCGATTATGTATACACTTTTATTCAATCATTGTATCGCTCTGTGTCTGACACTTGGTCAATAGTGCAATCTACCACTGATCAGAATAAAACAGCCCTCCTAGAACACCTTGGAATTTCATTAGTTTCTTTTCAATGTTGTCTTTATAACTAGATGTTTGCTCGGGAACACAAATTTAAAGCACAGTTATGCACTTTTTCACATAAAGTCATGGATCTGAAAAATCATGTAAATATATTTTTTTCAGACAAGAAATGCCCTTAAATGTCATGCCTTGTATATTTGTGTATGTATAGTGTGTGGGTGTATATATATATATATTTATATATATAAACCAAAGTATGTACTCCTCATCTCAATCTGATCTGTTCTTCTTAGGTTCAGAAATCTTTGTTTTTTGATTTCGGTCATTGTCTAAATGGCCAGTAGTCTAATTCACTTTCAAAGGCTTAGTGTCAGTTAACAAATGTTACTTCAATAAGCTGATATAATAAACTGGATATAATCTTGTTGGTCCTCTCTGCCACCATCTGTTCTGTAATATTGGGGTGAATGCAAGCTAAGCAGGAGAAAGACCTCATTGCTGAAGTTCATTTTAACTGAGCACTCAGTGAACTTGATCATAGCACGCGCCCTTTTGATATTTGCTAGTTAGCTTTAAAGAAACAGCCAAGACTGCATTTCCGCCTGTGCAGAAAATTCAGTGCTAAATTTTCACTGTTTTAATCATTAAGTACATTAATACTGTGATTAAGAGGTAATTGTTGTGGTACAATGCAATGAAAACTTCAATGAAGTGCTATCTGTTCCTGGGGTAATGCAACCACAATGTATAGTTAGTGCTATTACTGTGCTTCTTTACCCCCTTTCTAATTTGTTGTCTTATATTTTTTTCTTTTTTTCCTCCTCGTCTCTCCTCTCCTACCTACCTGTCTGTTGTAACTCAAACTATCTCCTTTATTTTTTCTCGTATTGCTGCCTCCCTTCTGTGGCACCCGTTTAGCTCTACCTCTGACCTCAGCTGCACCATGCTCATAGCAAGATGCTACGAGAATCCCTATTGACAGCTGCCAACCAGTAACTTTTTCCAGAACAATGCGGTAGAGCTGGCGGGTGATCCAGGGCAAGTGAGTGGTCCTGCTTTGAAAGGTTGTCTGAAAGGGCATGTTTGTCCCCAACTCTGAGTTTGAATCCAAAGTAAACCTGATTCCTCCCAAGGCAAAGGCTAACACAATTCTGCCAAGCCCTCTCTAGTCTACCGCATTAATTTCACCTATAATCATCCTTCTGAAAGTGCATCTGTCTACTGACTATTTAGTTACTCTCTAGGAGTAAAAGCAAGGAGCACCTCTATTCAGCCTTTAGCTTAAACCAGGACTTGAGTTCCTGAGCCAGCAAAAGTGACTAAAGAGAAACATAGAGGGCTCTTTTAAAAAACCCTCTTGAGATCATCAGTACTTTCCTTCGCTTCTTCAAAACCTCTTTTGAAATTAATGATCATATATTAAAATTTCTGTTCATATCCTTCATTCTTTTAAAATTCATTTTCTTCTGTAACTTTCAAAGCGTTAGTTTTCTTCAGCAGCCCTTCCATGTTATGTTTATTCGTTTGCATATTCCAACTTAATCTGCCACTATTGTTTTCATATTCTGTTTTCTTACCTTCTCTCTTTCTTTTTGCATTCCTATCTTTTACTTTCTTAGTGCATTCTGCATGGTTCAAAGGTACTCTTGCCTCTTTAGTTTTCTTCTGTAGAATTAGATCTTAATCTTTTAATCTGTTTAGCTGATCTATTTTTTTTCTATGTTTATCTTTCATTACCTTTCTTCAAGACACTTCTTTCTTTCAGATCTGCTTTCCATATACTGTACTTTCCTTCCCATTTCTCCTTTACTGCAACTGAGAGATTTCCAGTAAGTTAAAGTAGGATGCTAAATGGTACTTAAGGAAAAGATTAAAGAAAGAAAAGAGAGAAGATGCAGACATCTTTGTGACTAACCTCCTAGTATGATTGAGTCCTTTTATGCTATGAAAGCTGTAGCATTCTTCTAAATTGACAGATGAAGAAGAAAGCCTAAGTACTGAAATGAAAAGAAAATGGGAGGGTGGGCAGTGATCTTTAAAAGCCATTGAGGGTTAGTGAGGTCAAGTGAAAGCTTTTCTGTTTGCTTTTGGGTGCAGTCTTTTGCCATAGTCTTGTCAACATCTCAGAGGCCATCTCTAAGCAGGCTTCAGCCAAATCCAGGATCCAAATATCCCCAGTCCTTGGGTGAGTTCTCCTTACAGAGGCTTGCTTTTTGCAATATGAATTGGTAGTTTTTTAATAAGCTGCTGTGTCATGTCCATCAGCTGTAGCCCACTCCAGTTTGCTCCATGTGTCGTTTACAAAATGAGGCTACAGCGCTTCTCCTCTCCATGCCAGCAGATGTGGTGAAGCATGATCTTTTTTGTTGTTGTTTTTGAATGTGATTTAAAAATTACGATATATCCTTGATTTGTGAGGAAATATCTGTGCAAAAATAAGATACTTAACCCAAATTCTCTCTGAAGTGTGAAAGGGCAAGACTTTATTTCTAAATAATGTCTTTTTTTTAAACCATTTTATTACATGTAATGATTGTCATATTACATGTTTTATAACATGTAAAGATGTAGTGAGTAACTACTGATTTGATCCTACTTCTGTGCTTCACTTAGAAATTATTTTGATAACTTGTCCTCTTGTTGTGTCCTGTTTATTGAGAGGTCAGAGCCATGCCTTTGCACTAAAGGAGTCTGTCACTGAGAATGAAATGTAGGACACCATCTTAGACCAAATACCTTTTCCATGCTTCTGATATCTGCAGCACTTATTAATACAACTTTTCTAGATATCAAAGTGGAAAGGTAGAGATTTATATGAATATATTTAAGTATAAAAGAGTTTTCTACTATTTGAACCTACATACAGAATGAAATGGAAATGTATATGCCCAGTAGAGGACTACAGAGGATGTTCCAATAATCCTTCTGCTGGTTTATTTTACATTTGGTAGGCTTCTGAACCAACTTCTGTCAGAAGCACATTGAGCTCTAAGCCTTTCATCTAGCTAAGATGCCCTGCAGGTATCGTTGAGCAGTGAATGATGGCACCCCCAGCCGATGGGTTAGAAAGCGAGGGAAGAGCAAGTTTGGGATCCAGGACCATATCCTGCAGGAGATATTTTAATATCTTGTAGTTTCCAGGGCTGCCAAGGAAATGATAGGCTCGGATCTGATATACTGGCATACTGGCATACACCAAAACCTCATCTAATAAAACTGCACCTGATACATGAGATGGCTGGTAGCAAGGTCATTCCTCTCACAGCTGAACTTGTTAAGGAAAGCAGGAGACCACGTTAGGATGGACTTGTACGAGGGTAGTAGAAAGTAGAGATAGTTCAGAAGAGTTTGGGAGGGAGCTGTGAAGCTCAGTGCTTTGGGGTGCATCCTTTCATGATTTGCTTGAAGGAGCTCAGGATGAGACAGTGTCTAGCTTTTACCTGGTTCAAATGGTGGTTCAAGTTATCAATCAGCCTAAGGCTGGAAATGTAAATATACATATGCATGTGCTCATTTTAAGTCCTTTTGAACAATTTTGCTCTTCAAAACAGTTAAAATGATTTTTTTTCCTTCTAAACTGCATATTTATGTAGCTCTAAGAATAGCTTATTCTAAAATTTACAGTGTTTCTTTTGTAAATGGTTCTATTAGCTTCTTTTTTGTTGTTGTTTTTGTTGTTTTGCTTTTTTTTTTCAGTGAGCCACTGCAGTTCAACACATTTGGGCAGAAACATACAACTGCTAAAAGTATTAAAAGAAAATAACTTCCTGCTATTATCAACTAACGGACAAAACGATTACTCTGTTGACTACAAAAAAACGCATATCATAAAGAAATAAAAGAGGGGACTGTATTTTACTTCATTATATGTTTGGTACTAGACTGATGTGTTTTCTTTGGACTGTGACTTCCTCAGTAAGAGTCTGTAAGCTTTCCTATTAGATTGGATTTAGTTTGCTTTCATTTGTAGCTTAATTTTCCTGTGAGGAATAAATCTGAAATGCAGGTGTATATAGCAAACAACTACTGCAGTTTGAAAACTGTTGGTATTTTGCTGTGATTCTGGTGACGATGATGATATATCCACAAGTTTCACACAGAGACAATGTGTGTGGGGCAAAGATATTTTGAGAAATAACTTTCTCAGGTTTTCAGTAGATTTATTGCTTTCTAGCTATGGTGGCATTTTCCTGTCTTTGGTTCTGGTAGTGCTTTCCGAAAGATAAAATAAAAACAACAAAAAATGTGTAAATATTAGGCTTGGCTGAAGTTTATAGACTGAATCTAAAGTAAATGCTGGTGTGCTTTAAAAAATAAATAAATACAAGATTTGATCTTTAGAGATCAGGCAGGCACTCCAAGTCAAAATTATAGACCATCACAATTCATTGTTGAAAAATCTATAGGTAGAGTCAACATATTTACAAGGAATTTTGCATTTGTCTGGTCAGTTTGAGCATTGGAAGTAAATATACAGTAAAGGTAAGTCAGTAGTAATATTACTAGCTAGCATAAGAAAGAGTATAACCTAACAAAGATTCAAAGTATTTTAGCCTCCTCTATTCTGACCTCAATAGTTAAAAGAATATAAAACTTTCTGTCAATATTCTGTCAAGTAAAAACTTCCTAGAAGTGTTCTCCAGCGGATGAAGTATATGAAGTATATGTCAATGAGGACAGTGGCTGTATAACCACTGCATCAATATTGCACCTCAGGATCCTTGTCTGTCCTTGTCTCAGGGTGGAGGAGAACATTAGAAAACAATGGTAAAACATATGGTTATTTGCAATAGTTTATCACTAGACAAGTTACATATCAGGAAAGTAGAAAGTATGTTAAACTGGAATCCTGATGCTTGTTGAAAAGTTTACAGATAGGCTATGCTAACTTCCCTCTCTTCCTTGATTCTTCATGTTGTTGTAAATTGAGATTTATAAACCAAAGTATCATTTTGGTATCTTCATTTTTTTTCTTTAAAATGTGCTTGCTGGAGATAGAAAATACGTATTATTTTCCCCAAACCTCATGATGCTTTCAAACTATTTTACTTCCTTAACATCAAGAGTAGAGAATCTGTAAAGAAATGAATTATTAATGATTGGTTTTTCTCAGCAACGGAATCACTTTTCCCAAGGAGAAACATTTCTTCCATGCTTTTGGCCATTTTCTTCCTTAATATCAAACCCTGACCCTTTGGTAAAGGTGTCTTCTTTTGACTCACAGATTTGCTGACTTTCATAAACACACCACTTTTACTTTTAATCAGTACAAAAGTTCAGTTTGGGGAGCTTGGTGGTCAGGTTATAATCAGAACTACATTTAACAGAGACCTGGCAAAATAAAATAAAAACCAAAATTTGGTATGCAGAAAAGTGTGGCTTACGGATGAATATGTATGGAGCTGTATTTTTAAAAATGTTCTGTCTGTCCCTGTTTGCACAAATCTTCATGTGTCAAAGAAGAGAGGGATGACAAAAGAGGTGGTAACTTATTGCCAAGTGTCGCATATGCTTTCTGCTTGTTCCAGAAAGCTCTAGCAGGGCTAAAGCTACTCTATATGATAGGGTATAGTTTTGACCTGGCTTTGTGGCTGATGATGAATCCTGGTGCAAAAATGCCAGTGGCTTCTTACTGACTTAACACAATATGTGGGATTAGTTACATTATCCTAGAGATTAAGGAGAAGAAAGGGTGTTCATCAAAAGAACTTTTAAAGTTCTCAAGGCCAGGAAGAAACTCAGACTCTATTTTTTTTTAAATAGGTTTATTTTGTAAGCTTGTTCCCCTTACAGTATGAATCTTGACCTTATTCAGACTATATGGGCCTGAGCTTGGAGGTGTGCTAGAATACAATTTGCTTATAAATAGAAAATTAACAGATTCTTATGCCATGCATATCCTAACAGCACACTTATTTCCTGGCATACGTGATTTACAAACATGTAAAAAGGCATTCACTAAAACTACCTAGAAGTTAGCCACTCTGATCATGATTGATACAGTTATAAAATCATAATCTTTCACTATGTTCTCATACTCCTAAATCCAAAAATCTGATTTTGCCGATCAAATATCAGACCATAGAGAAAATGGTTAATCCAATGACCCATAAAAAGTTTTACATGGAAAAGGAGCTTGAACCAAGGGTTCTCTAAACTGTGCTCTAAGCCTTTCCAGACATGTTCTGTCTTGCTGTTTCTTTCCTAACTGAGTTGAGATGGAGAATTGGATTGAGATTAACGTAAATGAATTTACAAAGCTAATCAGTCAGCCTTGGTCCAGAGGTGCAGGCCAGTCTTTTTCAATCCCAGAGAAAGTATGGTAAGGGTCATGAGGCAATATGGAGTCTAAATATCCCTCCCAACTATCCCTCCCAACATTATCTTAGGCCTCTGGGTCAGAATAAATTCAGTAGTAAAAAAAATCGCATAATGGAGTATAAGATTCAGGTTCATCATAGCTGAATTCTCATCAAAAGGTCTTGGAGATTATAGAGGAGAATCATGCCATTGCTTGTCAACATAACATACAAGTTACAACATAACTTGTATCAGGTCAGTGAAACACTCTTTTCTAGGCAGAAGCTACCACAAGAGAAATTCATTCTTCTGTAAAAAAGATATTTTTTGTCATCTCATGGAGGTGAGGACTTCAGATATTCTTGTCTGTATCTGCTTTTTATCTTTATGGCAACACTTTTCTCTACTTTTGAATCCAAAGGCACAATGTTACTTCCTTTGACACAATGAGATATGAAGGATCATATGGTCTTCAACGCTTATTAGATATGAGTCATGTGAAACCTAGCTTTTGTATTCACATTGCTCTTTGGCTTGTCTCTGATTCTGTCTCTGACTTCTAAGGACCTGAATACATATTTAAATCCATGCAACCAATATTTTTGTTTCCTATGCACTGCTTTGCATTCACATAAAATGTCCTCGACTGCTGTGATTAAGTATTTACAGTTTACATAAAAGCACATGTAACTTAGGTTACTGAGATGTGTTTTATTCTATACGTAGTAGACACTTGAATGCGTCTATGTTAAAAACAAAGCCTGAGAAAATTTTCCTAGAAATCTCAACCACAGAGTGTTCATAATTTCTACAATCTTGGCAAATACTGGAGTGCTGATTTCAGAGGTAGTTGACTTGCAGAATAGCTCAGAAATACGTCAGTAAAGTTAACTAATCTTTTTCCTCATGTCCAGATATTTTTATCCTACTTTGATATGTGACGCAGTCTTCTAGTCCTGGCACTTCCAAGAGCTACTAATTTAACATTTACATCTAGGCAGTCAGAAATGTTTCAAATATCTGGAGGAGGGAGCTATGGGTAATAGTTGTCATTATTGTGTCTTTTGCTCTTCGTCAAAGAGGACACAAGGAACAGCAGGCATATGGCTGAATGTCTACAGGCCTTGCTGGTTTACTATTGATATTCTGACCTGCTTCTAGGTGCTGCATAAACATGACTTACCATGAATACTACTAGATAAGTTACTCAGAAAGTGTTTGAAAGGCTTTTTCTTTTTAATTTGAGTTTTCCATTTTTTTTTTTTTTAATTTTAGTACTGTGGAATGGAAGGAGCATGAAGAGCCTGAAAGGGCCCAGAAGGTCTTCTACTGCAAAAAGTTTTACCCCCTTTTTCATTAGCACTGTTAGAGCTCCCTAGCTCTTCTTCAGTGTTTGCTTTTCTGCTGTGCCTCAGTCCGGTGTGTACATGTGTACGCTCTGACACCGCTAGCTTTGCATTGCTCTGTTGCTTGTGTGTAGGGTATAGCTAGGGACAGGGATATGACATATTGCAGATAACATTCTAACATATTAAATAAGGATGTTCAAACATAGTGACAGATCTTGTTGTATGATGATATATCAGGGCAGCTCAAAGATAAGAATTTTAATATACTCTATTATAGAATCACTTAAGCTGACTAAGTGATAGATATGGGGGGAATAGTCTGGCTTGTAGCTTCTGGAAAGGGTTAAGGAAGCAGGCAGCTGCAGAGAAATATCTGGGTGCTATAGGGAGACAGAACTAGGAATAAAGGAAATTATTCTATTAAGGAAAAAATTTTGATCTTTTAAGCAATTCTTCTGAGAGATGACACAAGAGGAATGTAATTTTCTCCTTAGATGAATAAAATTCATTAGATGAGAGGTGTTCAGTGTATATGACCTGTCAGGACAACCTTTCTAAACCATCCCTTATATCAGTTTTCTTTCACGTCCCTTGACGTATAGTCTGTGATACTCTGGTGGTGTCTGCCTGGCCCATTTTTCCATCTCACAGTGATGATAAAGGGAAGGAAGATGGTGACAGGAGTGGTCAGCTTATCTGACCTGCAGCCTGCTCTTTGTCTGCCTCTGATGCACATATTGGGGAATGCAGGTCGGAGTCATTCTAATGGCTTTGTTTGGTGCTTCCCACCTGGGTCCTTCAGATCTGGGGAAGGAGATTTTGCAATGAGGTGATGCAGACTGATGAAGCATACATGCAGAGATGCATGTCTCTTTCACTCTTTTAAGACAAATGAGCTGTACCATGCCCAGGAAGGGTGATTAGCTACCAGTGGACTCAATGTTGCAGGATTCATACCCATACAAACGTGGAACTGAGTGGAGGACCTAATAGATCTGTCTCATTTCTAATCTGAACTTGATAATCATCTTTAAGAACAGGATGAACTGTATTAAAATGTTTTCTTTCTTCAGATGCAGTCTTTCTTTCCATGTTAGGTTAGAATTTATCTGCAGAAAAATCATCCACTTTAAAGAGGGCTTTCAGAGCAAGAACGTATCTTACAGAATCCATTGTTAGAGCACACGTTGAGCACTTTAAGTATATGAAGAACATCACCTTTCACATTAGGAAAGGGTCTATATGCCCTTTCCTTTACAACAGAGATAACATATTTTGAAAAACAAGGCCTCACTTAACCCAGATCCTTGGAAATAATGGCAGAACGTGGCTTCTGAAATCTGACTGGGAGCTGAAGCAGCCACAACACACACATTACAATTACTGCTGTAAATCCTTTGGTGGAGGTAATAGCAGGTTTCCACATCTGCCTAACAAGAAGGGTCCTGAAGCCCCTCTGGAGAGGGCCAATAGGACATCTGCTTGGACAGACCCCTGAAGGAAGCTTTCAATGCTTGGACCTCTTTGCAAATAGGCAGTGATCCAGGATCTGCTTTTTCAGGAGGATGAACTGAAGAGTTCTTGTGTCTTAACTCATATGCAACATAGCCACATAAGTTCATCTTCTCCCTTCTGAGCAAAACTGAGGCACTTGCTGTGGCATCTTGCCTTCTAGAATATTGTGGATCTTTTACATCGCAAATTCATGTAAAAGCCTTAGCAGATTTGCTATCTGAAGAGGGCAAAGTATGGATGCTTGGAAAATATCTCAAGTTGGCCACTAGAAAACAAGAATCGCTTGAAAGTTTTAGTTATAGGCTCCTTCTGTGGCAGGGCACCCACAACATATGCTCATGCATGCCTGCCACTTGCTGAACTATAAGAACTTAACAATGTACTTCTCATTACATTAACTGTACTATGCATTCTTTAAAGTCAGATTAAACAGTCATACAGCTTATACAGTTTTTCAGAAGCTAGCTGAAGACAACTAGAATTACAAGATGCTCTATTTAAGATATTTTAATAATGAAAAATGTCTTTTTTTTTGAAAAGGAAAATAGTATCAAATTTGAATTATGGAATCTGAAAAAAAAAAAGTCACTTTCGTCACTGGGGATAGATAACAATTCAGTGATATACATGAGTGCTGAATTTGGCTCTAAGTACTGAAAACCCCATGCTATCTGTATTTACTCTATATTTGGCTTTCATGTATACTTAAGTCTGGCAAGTGTATCTCGTGGGCACCTGCTTGATGCAGAGATTTATGGAGAATGCCAACATTTGGTCTTGATATTTAAAAACAATTTGTTATTTGTCAAGAGAAGTAAATTGTTAACATCTTTATTTACTGATGAGACAACGTGTCAGAACTGGAACCTGTTCAAAATGGACAGCCATTTATTAGTTCTCAAAATTATGAAGTTTTTAAGCTGAAGGCTTTTTTTCTCTCAGTTTTGGCTTATCCTTGATTGAATGCTTCATTTTACAAAGGGGCCTTTTTTTAATAGGTGCTTCATGTAGCACATGTTAGAGGGAGCTTTTGGATGCCAAGAAATGTTAAATAAATTCTTTCTGGCATACCCTTTTCTTCTATTCACTTTGTTTTCTTTCAAGTAATGTCTCAGTGCATTTAAAAGCTGTAGTTTTCCAAGATGTAGACTTTATGTAGCTGGGTTGTTTATATCAAGATAATATATAGGATTAGGATTATAGCGGTATAACTTGCATCAAGGTAGCTTATACCAAGGTACTAGTAAAGCTAGAACTACAAAAACAGTCTCATACATTGGGCGGAGCTGTTGTACCAAGCAGAGAAAGATTGCTGGAAAATAATGTACTGAAGATGAGCTAAGCAATGGGAAGAGAAGGCAGACACAGTCTTAAGAGCAAGCTAGTGGAAGGTGCTTTCATGTAAAATGCATGTTGCAGTCCATGCGCATGCACAGTTTTGAATCAGTTCTCTGAGTAATTTCATTACATGCTGCCTTGCCAGTGTGATCTTGGTGAGCTTTTGGATGGTGGCTTCATGCTCCTGGAGCTATGCGGTTATCAGTTCTCAAACTCATTGAGAGCTGGTTTTACATGGATTGATCTGCACATAGAAGTTGCAGTCATAGAATCATAGAATGCCCAAGGTTGGAAGGGACCTCAGAGGTCATCTAGTCCAACCCCTCTGCACACACAGGGTCACCTAGAGCACGTGGCACAGGGCTGCATCCAAGCGGGTTTTAAAGATCTCCAAAGAAGGAGACTCCACAACCTCTCTGGGCAGCCTGTTCCAGGGCTCTGCCACCCTCACTGTTAAGAAATTTTTCCCTAAGTTCCTCTGGAACTTCCGATGCTTCAGTTTGTGGCCATTTCCTCTAGT